>NC_137671.1:5207924-5495669 GCF_963422515.1 Blennius ocellaris | reverse complement strand
CACCAACTCCAGACCAGCTTCAGACCAACTTTATAGCACTTATACAGGTTGATCACACTGACTGGCCTTGGAGTTCCTCATTGGAAGACGGGCAGTAGATGGTTGAAGTGTTTTCCCGGTACACTGGGATCTCCTCAGGAGCAGCTTGCCGTTCCCAGCCTCGTGAACTCGCTGCTGTCAGGCTGACAGATGGACTCCACTCTGGCGGGTTCTGGATCAGCTAGCAAAATGCGCCATGAGAAAAGCGCTATGGCCATAAGCTCCTACAGTCGTAGTAAATAAACACTGGTGTGAGCAGATCGACAATAACAATGGGCGATTCGGAGGGTTTGCGCCGCTCACTTTCTTTTATGGTCCCAACAAAGTGAACATTTTGTACAATTTAAGTTAAAATTACTGTTTTTTGTATAATACTTTAGTTGGGCATTGAACTTGTACTGAAATTAATTAATCTTATTATTGAACGGAGGAGCAACGATGTGTTTTCAGTACCGTTTATTTAAAAAAACCTAAAAACTTACACCATATGGGGCAAAGGGGGGGGGGGGGGGGGTGATCTTCTATATGTTATTTGTTTCTGTCCGATGGATGGATCTTGTCCAAAAATTTAAAAAAAATTAAAAAACCCTTTGTGGGTTCGTTTCCCCTGCAACTCCACCTGCAGGTCTTTTCTCTCATCGCCTAGAATGCATTAGGAGATTACACCTCCACAGCTACATCCCAACATGTGGCGCCACCGATTCCCCCTCTCGCCCTGCGCAGAAGCGACACGGAGGCGATTTCACCGAGGGTCAACTAGCGCCACCATCCGGTTCCACCACGGTGCCGCAAAGTCTCAGACCTTGTGGCAGTGAGTGGAGGTGGCTTCACCTTTGCGGGTGGGGGCGGGCGGGGTTGGTGGGGGCGGGGGGTTTGAGTTTCAGCTTGGTATCCGGCTGCAGACCGCAGAGAGGACGTCCTGGTGTCTCAGTGAAGGACAGAAGAAGAAGAAGACGAAGAAGAGCGTCTGCGGAGCCGCAAGCAACACCCGGGATATTTGAGGAGCCGTCATTCTGACGCCACTTTTTTCCTTCATCATGTTCAAGCCAGCCTCCTCCTCCTCCTCCTCCTCCTCCTTCTTCTCTCCTCTTCCTACTGCTCCTTTTAGAAGTCCCCCCCCCCCCCCCTTTTCCAGTTCAGGTTAACCATGAATAGGATCCCAACAAGTATTTTCCCAGAGGGATCAATAACGTATACTTTTAATTCTGTACCGTGCTGCTCATCCTACCGTCTACAGTTTTGTGTATTTCTTGCGATTTTGTGTATTTCCTCTATTTCACGTCTTTACAGTTTCTTCTTCAAGATCCATTCTTCACCGCGTGGACTTTGACTCTCTCGTCTTCTCATTTCAGCCTTTATTACTTCATTATTGATTTTAGTGTAGTTTGGCCACGGTTTCGGTTTCAATTCATTAAAAAAAAAAGAAAAAAGGTTGCTCTTTTAACCATTCAAGTTGTGGTTGTAGTGGGACCTTCTGAGAACTGACTGTCTATCTGAGGCAGACAACCGCCGCAGTCTGAGGAAGCGTCCACGCTCACCGTCGTTCATCACCCAATTCGTTGGATGTCAGCGAACCTGTCAGTGAGGGGAGACCTGTATGACCCCCCCCCCCCCCCCCCAACACACCCGACTCATTCAAGTTACTTCGTCGGCTCACGCTCTTCACTACACTGGTCTGACTCGACTAATTAAAAAGTGGCCCGATTCAAATTGCGTCCACACTTCTTCCGGCCCGAACAAACGAGAATGAGCCTTTAATTGGTGCCGTCACGACCAGCCGGTGTCGTGGTGCTGCTGGTTTCACGGACATGTGACGCCCTCCTGGTTCGGACACGTACGTCACCTGGTGTTGGCGACACAGGCCAGCACACAGCTCCACCCCCCCCCCCGAGGCTCCAGAGATGGGAACTGACAGATGTGATAAACGGCTGGTAATAAATCGTCAAGTTTGTTTTCTAGCGGAGAGGGAGAAGGAGGGGGGGGGGGGGGGGGGCTCTTATTGTCACGTAGGCAAAGGACTGTGTCCTTGTCAAGAACCTAATTACCTGCAGCAACAGAGCAGAGTGGCGGTGATGGTGATGGTGGGGGGGGGCTCATATCCTTATTTCCTCCATCGATCCTGTGCGACAGCTCTGAATTCACATTTTGTTAGTGGGAGAAAAAAAAGAAAAAAAAATCATCCCAATGACCTTCAAACCATCATTCACATCCTCCACGTCGTTAACGTCCTTTACATTTGTCGCACATTGTTTAGATCCAAACCGTCGGTCCAGCCAGATCGTTCACACGATGTCGTTGTTCTGGATTCTGACATCATGATAAACACTCCATTAAGGCTCCATTAAACCCAGGCTTGATCTGCACTCACGGGATTCTTGTTCGCTGACGCTCGTACTAGATTACACTTGCCTTTGGCACTGGATTCTACTCTACTGACCGGCACCGAATTCTAATTTACTGACAATGGATCCCACTTTTCGATATTGGATTATGCGTTAACGACAGGTACTGGATGGTAACACCTGGAATCAGGTATCGGATCCCAATTTCGTGACTTGGGTACTGATTCCTATTTGCTGACTGTGGTACTGGACTCGACTTCACTGGATAGGAAGGTCCCACCACTGATGACATTGTAAGGAAAAGCTTTAACTGCAACCAGAACATCTGGTTTGGGTCACCACAGAGTCACACCTGAGTTTGTTGTTTATTCCTCTGGCCTCATTATCATCATCAGCTCGTCATCGGCTAATGCCAACATTGACATTAGCATGTTTTCAGAGTTTCTTTCTGTCCGGATGAGCTGGTGCATCCTCCATGTATGACTTGCTTACTGTTGTTTAATGAGCAGCCATGAGTGTGTGTGTGTGTGTGTGTGTGCAGTGAGGCGACAGCTGCAGCATGCAGTCAGTCCTCTAAGTTTAGCGCGCCGCCTGCAGCATTCCTGCTCCTCCTCTGGCGGTGGGAAGAACAATACGGCGGCTCAGATGACCGGGGGAAAAAAAAAAACGTCCTGCTGTCGCGGAGTGACTGTTCAGGGAGTCACAGAGCAGCTCCACTCGACAGGTAACCGGCGGGATGTTCAACAGGCGACCACGAGCCACACCTGAGCTGCTGAACATCGCCACACTGAACAGGTCAAACCTGAAGCACACTGATCACACGCCGCCTGCGGCCGTCGGTACTGGCTTGTGTAGTGCTGCCAATCAGCAGTCCGTCGACTTCGAAGCCTCTCACAGTAGGCTGACTTTATTCCCTCTGGCATTGTACCCTGCCTCCGTTTCCCCAGATTTGACTCCCATTACTCTTCTTCCTTTACGCTTTGAAACCCTCTCCAAAGTGCCAGACGCCAATCGAACGCAACCATTTCTCCCACTCAAGGTAGTGGCGACAACAAACTGGCGGTCAGGCCGAGACCCCGATGAGGACGACCGGCATGCGGATGAGATTCCCCGAGAGGGTCAAAGACGTTTTTTTTCCAGAAATTCTCAGACCACGTTGGAGGTGAACCTGCTGGACGTGGAGGTCCCGGGCCGGTGTGGTTAACACCTCATCTGCGGTCATGAGGCCAATTGGACGCACTGCCAAATTCTCTGAAGGGCCCTTTTTTTGGAGCCGACTTACTACCGTGAAACGAACATTCGATTTGGGAGCATCGGCGCTGGTGGACATTCCTGCAGTCAGCGGTTGCGCGCTCCCTCAAAACCCGGGGACGTTGCGGCATTGAGCTGCATGACAAAGCGTCCCTTCTTTTTTATGGACAGGCACACCTGTGCAATAACCTGCAGTCTAATCAGCATCCTGACATGCCACACCCTGCGGGTGGATTACCTTGGCAAAGTACAAGTGCTCACTGAGAAAATCGGCCTTTTGAGTACGTAGAAAAAAAATGTTAAGATCTTCGAGATCAGCTTGTGAAGAAAACGGGAGCAAAAACTAAGGTGTTGCCTTTATTTGTTTGAGTCGTGCGTCAATCAAATCCACCATCACTGCCAGTTTGTTTGCTCTCTTGTCCATCCGCTGCCGTTTAAATAAAAGTGCGTGGAATTGAGTTGACGGTAGCACAGCTTTCTTTTACGTGGTCGAGTAAATTCCCGGACATGTTTTTAATCACAGATTCGCTATGAGAATGAGACAGATGTTCCTCCTTCTCGGCGTCTGATTCCTTCCCAGTAAAGGAAAAATAGCTTGTTTCTATCATCACTCAGTTTGGAATCAGCATTATATAAATAAATACATTGAAAATAGAGCTCATAGGATTTCAATTTGCCCAAACGTGACAGAAATTGTCTCCATGGTGCATCTAGATCATGGAGTTGGGGGGGAAAATCATCCTGTCAGTTATTTTTTTATAACCATAGGCTAACAGGAAGTGGACACTAAGCAGCTAAATGAGTGACTCACATGGACCCCTCCTGTTTATAGAGACCGTTAATGTGTTCAATGACTTTATGATACTTCTTATCAGCAGTCCTGAAGACGGACGGTGAGATTGAAGTTAATAATTCACTGCTTGACCTGAGAGCGTTAACATATTGGTTTAACGTCCTGCTGAGCTTATGAAAGCATGAAGTTTAATGGTTTATGTGCAGATCCGGTTTAGTTCCGTCCTGTCACACATAACACTGCAAACCGTGTATGAGTGTGTGTGTTCACTGGATCATCAGACGTTAACGAGCAGGAGAATGAAAACAGACCTCCTCCCTGATAGTTCTCAACATGCAAATGTCACCTCCCAAACCCACAACCGGGAGAAACATCGAGTTCACTTTCTGTCTGCAATTTGGAACATCGAGGAGCAGAAAGAGTTCAAATATCAGGTGTGGGAAGTAGGGATAAAAAAAAGGACAGTACTACAACAAGTGGGTCTTGTTCCAGCCATGCTGGAGGTGATGGTGTTGCTGAGGAATGACTGTCTCTGATTAAACACTGAACATAGACTGACTACGGACCAATTACAATTTAATTCATATATGTATATAGAAAATATAAGACAATCATCTCTAGGAACTTTTGCAGAGAAAAAGCACAGGTGACAGGGGAAGATGAGAAACTCCCATTGAACAGGAAGAAACCTGCAGAACCAGGCTCAGGGGTGGCTAGGTAGGTAGGTAGGTAGGTAGGTAGGGAGGTAGGTAGGTAGGTAGGTAGGTAGGTGGGTCGGTAGGTAGCTGGGTAGGTCGGTAGGTCGGTGGGTCGGTAGGTAGCTGGGTAGGTAGGTAGGTCGGTGGGTCGGTAGGTAGCTGGGTAGGTAGGTAGGTCGGTGGGTCGGTAGGTAGCTGGGTAGCTGGGTAGGGAGGTAGGTCGGTGGGTCGGTGGGTAGGTGGGTAGGTGGGTAGGTAGGTAGGTAGGTAAGTAGGGTAGGTGGGTAGGTGGGTAGGTAGGTAGATCGGTGGGTGGGTAAGTAGGCAGGTGGGTAGATAAGTAGGTAGGTGGGTCGGTGGATAGGTAGGTAGGTAGGTGAGTAGGTAGGTGGGTAGGTAAGTAGCAAGGTAGGTATGTAGGTGGTTTCAAATTAGTGTAAATAGAGGGGGGGGGGGGGGGGAATCTGTCAGAATCTCTCAGGCCGGCCACCAGAAGACTGCAGATGTAGTCGAAACTTGCCGGGTAAAAAACATCTTTGCCTACAAATTTGTCACTTAAAAAGAAATGTTATCCAAAAGGTCTGATAACAGCCACCGTGGTCCGGAGGCTGCTGGACCATAAGTTAATCTGATCTGGTATTGAGGTACTGATCACAGGGAAAATGGTGATCAACTGTCTGGTTGGGATTGGATCTAACAAACACGTTGGTTTACGTGAAGCCACAGTAACGATGTGGTTGACAGGTCTGCAATAGACTGGTTTTAAAGACTTCTTACAGACGGAGTCCGGAGCCTCTGACGGAGGCCTCTGGTCTCAGGACACGAGCAGGTGCCGAACTGCTGGGTTTCGTCCTGGTTTGGCAGCATTCAGCCTGTTATTGGTCAGCAGGTTTATTTTTATCGCTCTGTGCTCAGAAAGGATAATAGGTCCTGAACAAAAGTTCCACCGGCTGTGAGTCAGTCCCTCTTTATTCTCCCAGAGCGAAAGTCTTTCATCTTTAGACACCAACAAGACAAAACCTGGCCTTTATTTACAAATAACGACTGAGAAATGATTCTGTTCTGGTTCCGCTGTGCGGGAGCGAACAGAAGGCACAGGTGTGTCGACTGTGACTTTGCGCCGTTCGTTCGGGTTCCCGAGAGTCAACCTGGATCCCCCTCAAGCCGATCGATCACGTGGCTTTCACCTCTGCAGGCGACTCGTCCTCCACAGGAAGTGCAGCGTGCGGCCGTCAGGATGCCGATACACAACCCATCAAGGCAATGGGGGGGGGGGGCGAGGACGCCGCGGGATGGATGCTCACGCTGCGGCAGGAAACCCGACCGCTCCAACATGAAGTGTCACCATCACTCTCCCTCACACCGCGTCGCGGTGTTTAACGCCATCCTCAACCTTGCCAGTGCGGGAAGGTTTGATCTTCGGCGTTCCGGGCGGATCATTCGAAGTGACATTCAACTCTTCCTGCGCGGCGCTCCGGATAAACTGTTTGTTCCCTCGCAGTTGCAGGAGAGTTCCTGGCTCCGTCGCGGCCGTCTGCGCCGCGGCGCGGGAGGTCGGCCATCTGTCGGCCGACACGAGGGCGGTTGGGGCGGCGGCTTCCAGACCCGGGGGGCCTGGCTCAAGCCTTCCCCATCCCGCCGGTCCTCTTCCCACCGCCATGACAAGGTTTCCCCCCCATGGTCCCTGGTTCCACCCCGTCACCCCTCGGGTCATTCCAGAATTGTTCTCTGCGAGCTCCATATCTACGTTCTACGCCTGAGCAAAAGTTAATAATAACATAAATTTCCAATCCAGTTACTGTGATTCTACCAACTATAGAATAAATATTATGCCGGAGCTGAGCCAACGAAGCTCCTCAAAAACGTTTGACGCTGTCAATCGTAAAACGAGGTGAAAATCATGTGGGGGTAAAAAAAAAGAAGCACCAAGCTTCTTTATATATACAGGTGAGAGAAGGCCAGGGTCGACCATCATGGATCAGACTCAAGTTTCAGGCTGTGCAAAAGACGATCCAGTCCGAAAACAAAGGCCAGCACTTAGTAACAGGGCGTAAGAAGGATCAGCGTCCATGGAGAGACACGGAAAAATGGCTGAGACAGTAAACAGGAACATCTGTATCCAGATGAGCCCAGGGCTCTGAAACCTTTCCCAGCAAGAGAGCAGTTTTTGTCGCTTTCCACGAAATAATTTTCTTCTGGACCCGTAAAACACATATCATAAAAGATCACACGGCCCAATAAAGTCAATTATGTAGTTTTTTAAAATGTACATCCACGACGTTTCATGACTACAATTTAGAATTTTGCTGTTTTAGCTTTTCCAGCAGTTTTGACCTCGACCTCTTGACCATTTGTTTTTCTAGTCATTCTACTAGATTGAAGCGATTTTAACCGTCTCACTCATTTTTGCTCCATCCTCAACTGTTTCAACCATATTAGCTTGTTTTTCTCATAATCCTCCTAACACTTTGATTTTCAGAGTTTTTTTTATATAAATTTGAGCAGTTTCTCGCTTTTTTTTAAATATCAGTTTTAGCCTTTTTGAAAATTAATTATTTTAATATAATATTAATGAATTTGAAACTAAATTTGTATATTTTTAAATCAACAAAAAAGAAAAAAATATATGTATAGGAAGAAAACATCTGGAGTTCCAGTCATTCAAAATACAACACAAGGAGAAAACATCAGCAACATTGAAAAACGATGTTCCCTATGGTTTTATTCAGCCGTCACACTTCTGAGCAGCAAAAACACAATAATAATGTACCAATATGAAATAATCGTGTTTAATGGGGCCTATTGGGACGTTATTGACCTCCAACATGTTTGAGGTTTTCAGACAACTGAGAAAGACGGATAAGTCCCATCAGTCACGTGACGCCATCTCGTGGTCGAGAGTGGAACTGTAACATCTTTCATCCGACCTTTCTCTGTGTGTGTGTGTGTGGGGGGGGGTTTCAATCAGTCTCTTCCTGAATTGCAGCACATCCTATTAAGTGATCCAACATTTTATCTAACTCATTAAATACTTTCCCTCCATACAAGAAATGTTGACATTACACAACCAAGCAGAAGGAAAATACACCAAACCGATCTTTTATTTGTGTGGAACTTTAACTATGATCTGTTCGAGATTAAAGCATAAGTGCTGAATATATAGCTTCTATTTGTTTTATGTCGCATCCTAACCAGGTGTCCCAGGAGAAGGCTGCAGTTAGGAAAGAGGAGAGGAGAAGCTGAGGTTTTAAACAGATGACGAAAGGATACAATTCAGATCGTACAAAGACACTGAGTGACGTGATTATCAATGTCATCGTTATCAAAAATACTCCACACACTCAACTCGCACTCACGTTTGTAGCTGGATATAAAGGAAAAAAGAAGACGAGGCGAACAGCCTTGTGACTTTATAATGGCGATACATTTACAGTTAAAAAGAATATTGAATTCCTTTTCTTTTTCTCCACACAAGGTGAGAGATGTTTTCAAAGCATCTGTGTGGCGTTGGTATTGTCAATACCAGCTGTTTTTCAGTATGATATAAAAGAGATTTGTGGTATTCGTGGCTACATGAAATACAAGAAGCCATGAGTGGGAAAAAAAAACATAAAAACTGATGAAAACCCAAATAAATACTAACACCATGAAATTTTGATCGAATAAGCTCTTACAAAAAACAAAAAGAAAAAAGAATCAATGGGGCCTTTCCGTGGGCCTGGTGTCATACCATGAGGTACTCCACCATGAATAAAGATTAATCGCATATGAACAAGGGATTCAAGTAAAATTGATTCCCTAACTATCCATTTATTTAAATCAAAACATAGATACCGTTGATTGAGCAAACCTGAAATGTTAAATATGTTGCTACAAGCTACAGAAAAGGTAAAATCGCTTTCATAAACTAACAAAATAAACACTCAGGTTTATGTGACAGCACATGAAAAGCTGCAGATTTGCATCTTTTACTGAACTAAAAGTGGCCCCAGAGTCATTTCCTGAGGTGCTCCTTCAAAATGTTTGATTCTCAAACACACACGACTCTCCTTTAATCGTACAAATGTTCGACGAACAAAAAAATGACATTTATGGCTCAGTTTTAGAGGGAATTCTCTTTTGGAAGCGTTTTCTGTGTTCGTTGTCGAAACATCAGAAAAACCCCCCTGACGAGACTTTGGTCTTGGGCCTCATTGAAGTCTTTGTTCTGCGGTTCGCCTCTGTACCGCCGCCTCGGGTCAAACCAGCTCTCTACATTTCTCGCTATAGAGGTTTGTGTACGGCTTTGCATATGAATCTGTTTGTGAGTAAACCACTAAATAATCCTCTCCTCCAGGATTTACCCCTTCAAAGTGAGCGGGCGGGGAGAAAAGAAACGCTGAAGATTTCCCGCTCAGATGATAATAAAGTGAAGCCACAGAGTGAAAAGAGGGGGGGGGAGAGATCTTGTTGAAAATGAATTATGGATTAAAAAAAACAGGAGGGAAGAACTTGATGATGGTGCTTTGACTGCTTTTGTCAAGGGTTTGTGTGGGAAAACAGCGTCAAAACACAAAGTTAAACATAAAACATAAACTCAAACGAAACACACCAACATACACACACACACCTCGAAATCTTTCATTTAGTTTAGAGAGTCTTGTTTAGTTGTAATTAGTTATCTCGATATAAAACAATGACAGAATGCGTGAATTAATGAGTAATTCGGACTTTGCCATTTGTTACTTTGCTGATGTTATCTTTTGTGGATTCGAGTCTCTTACCTGGGAACTGGCCACCGACTCCCAAGTTGGAATAGTACATCTGGTAACCTGGGAACTTCCGACTGGAAAACTTCCGACTTCCTCCAGAACCTTATGCCACAGCCAGCATGCTTCTACATGACAAAGTTAACAATGTTATGAAAAAAAACAAAAACACTGCAGTTTATTTATTTTTTGTTAGGTACAACTCGAGATATTGTTTGTATGTTTTTTTTTATATGAAGTAAAACATAAAACGTCTTCATCGTGTTCGCCTTCTCACCTCAGGACGACGATGAACGTGCAGAGATTCATAGTTCCGAGCAGCACTGAACGCACCACGAGTGTCACTCGGGCAAAACCTGCTCCCAGTGTGCGCATGCGCAGCGTCCTCAGGCAGGTTTACCTGTGCGTTCCCCGCGTTCACCCCGTGGATTACCTGCACGCGACCTGTCGATTGCCTGTATGTGACTTGGCTTCACCCCGACGATTACCTGAGCGTTACCTGTGGGATTACTTGAACTTTACATTACTTGAACGTTACCTGTGGATTTACCTGTACGTCACCTGCAGGTTTTACCTGTTTGTGAGCCTCCAGGTGAGTTTGTGACGAGTTCAAGTGATTTTTTTTTAAACCGCACGAGGAAGGAAAAACAGATTTCTGACGGAAATGTTCAAACTGAGTAAAAGCTTTTTCTCCTCTTTCACCTCCTCCTCCTTCTCCACCTCTTCCTCCTCCGTCTCCTCCCCCTCTTCTTCCTCCTCCTCATCTTCCTCATCCTCATCAGAGATGAGCAGCTCAGACTTGCAGAAGTTTGCGGTTGAAGGTGAGGTTTTTTTTATGTTTCAGTTTTGTTTGTTTTTTTAGTTTAGTTTAGTTTTGTATGTGTTTGTTTTTACTGTTTGGAATCACGATTTCTCTTTTTGTAGTCGTTTTTAGTCTGTAGAACTACAAACATGAAGGTTTTTATTGACTATTTAATTCTCTCATGTTCTCAAAAGGAGAATTCGTTTGGGCTTTTTTTTTTCTTAATGCTGATTTAATCTCTATTGTGCAAGAAATAATATCTGCCCTCCAAATCCAGTTCTTCCAGTATGTCACAGAGCAACACACAAACTACTGCGGTTTGGATGTTTTCGAGGGTTTCTGGAAAGGAAATGTGTGTTTTGCCTCCTCTACTTCGTGTGTTTGTGTGTGAACGTGAGCCAGCGACTCCATCGTTTCCTCTCCGTTATCTCAGTTTACAGCAACAAATCTCCGGCACACAGATTAGTTTCCTCCCTCTCCTCAGAGGCGGCTATTTACGGCGCCAGATAAGCAAAGTATTCGCAGGCAGCAGCTGGAGGAGGAGCTCCGGTTCGATTCCCCGCCGCGTTCTGCTGATCCTAAGAGTTTAAAATAGGAAAGTTTTGATTTTCCTGACGATGACGATGAACCCCAGCGTGTGTGTGTCAGAGCTTCGGAGCGAGGAGGAGGAAGAGGAGGAGGAGGAGGAGACGAGGGTCACAGATGTTCCCTCTTGTCCTCCGTCCACTGACTCCTTCAGTCCCGACCCGTCTCACCCGTACTACGACGTGGCTCGCCACGGCATCGTCCAGGTCTCAGGTGCGCCTCTCACACGCCAGGTTTTTGTCCTGCGCTGCTCGACACTGCCCCCACAGGTCATCAGGAGCATTACTCCTTTTGCCCCCGACTTCCTGCGAAACTGAATGAGTTTGACGTGTCCGTGTGTTGCAGGTGACGACAACTGCGGGAGGAAGATCATCGTGTTCAGCAGCGTCTGTTTGCCGCCACTGCACCAGTTGAACCATCGCCGCCTGCTGGAGTGTGTGATCATTACACGCCACGGTGTCAATACGTGCACGCTTCCGCTCACTCCGTGTGTGTTTCAGGTACCTAAAGTTCACTCTGGATCAGTACGTACAGCTGGACTACATCCTGGTGTACTTCCACTTCGGCCTGCGGAGCAGCAACAAGCCGTCGGTCAAGTGGCTCCGTGAGGCGTACGGCGAGTTCGACAGGAAGTACGACGCCGCGCTCCGTTAACAACTTCATGTTTGGTAACGGCTGAACGCCACTGTACGGCCACTCGTGATCCGTGGGTGGTGCCGCTGGGTTGCCGTAACATTCAGTCTGCCCACAGTCCAACTCGTGCTGTGGTGGATTTCTCTCATTGCACCACCTTCTGGTCCCAAGTGGTATTGCAGTCAGACAGACTACATCGTTATATTTTTTTAATATATTTTAGCTCAAAACCTTCGAAAAACATACAAGAAACACATTAAAGTGTGGTGTGGTTTTCTTTCACGTCGTCTTTAAAGTCGCTGTTTATAAAAGGTGAGTACTACCACTCCTGTGCATTAGGGGGCAGCAGTGAGTCAATGTCAATTTTAGCTCAAGCTGGTTGGTATGCTCACGTCACACACCTGAATGGAAGACGTCACGGCTGTCGTGTTGTTTTCAAACTGTCCCAGATCAGAGACGACTTATCAAAAGTTCAGCGGAGAAAGAATGTGTTTCAAAGCAGATTTTAAAAACACATTTTAGCAACAAGAATTAATGTAAGAGTCGCCGGTCTGCTCTGAACAAGTTTTTGCCGTCTCAGATACAAGAAGAACCTGAAGACCCTTTACGTGGTCCATCCGACAAACTTCATCCGGATTGTGTGGAACATCTTCAAACCTCTAATCAGGTACAGACTCCTCTCAGGTAGAATCCCCCCCCCCCCACACACACACACACACACACACACACACACACATTCAGCTTGTCGGTGTGAAGCAGCTCTTCTTTTTTTTCCGTCTGCAGTCAAAAGTTCGGGAAGAAGCTGAAGTACGTGAACTACCTGGAGGAGCTGCGGGAACATTTGAACTACGACCAGCTCTTCATCCCTCCAGAAGTCGTCCGGTACTTCCTGTCGGACCGCGTTTGTCTCTCGTCTCGCCGTGAAAGAGCCAACCGGTGTTCTCATGTGTCCGTGTCCTCGTTTTTGTTTTCTCTCAGACACGATGAGAAGTTGCGCGCAGCTCAGAAAGGCGGAGCCACACCCCCAGTGAAAGCTCCGCCCCCTCGGCCCCCGCTGCCCCGTCAGCAGTTTGGAGTCAGTCTCCACTAGTGAGTTTTCGACCCGTCGCTCTCGACCAATCAGGGCCAGCGCTCAGTCACTGACGTCTGTTTCCTGTTTAGCATCCAGGAGAAGAACCGCGGCGCCGCCATCCCCCCCGTCATGGTCCAGACTGTGGAGTACCTGAAGGAGCGCGGTCGGTTCACGTTTGGGCCGTCTGACCCGCGTGTTGTCTGGTTGTTCGGGTACCCACAGGGGGGCGCTGACGTACATACGTGACTGTGTTTCAGGTCTGAAGACCGAGGGGATTTTCAGACGTTCAGTCCAGGTTCAGATCATCAAAGACATCCAGAAGCTCTACAACCTGGGTGAGTGCAGGTTCTCCCCGCCGCCACCTCAAATCTCCAAAGCAGGAAGTCCAGGGTTGTTTTGTGAGAATCTGAGCAGTGAGTGAGACCCTTTAAATAAAGTTGAGCGTGTTTGAACGTGGTCCAGGGAGGCCGGTGGACTTCGACGCGCTCGGAGACGTTCACGTTCCCGCCGTCATCCTCAAGACGTTCCTCAGAGAACTCCCAGAGCCGCTGCTCACCTTCAGAGTCTACCAGCAGGCCCAGGAAATCCTCGGTGAGGCTAACGACAACGCCTGAGCATCACGCCGACGGTTCCGAGCTAACCTGTGAGGTTTGTTTCCAGGTGTGCAGAGTAGTCTAAGGGTCAGCAGGTGCAAACACATCGTCCAGAGTCTCCCCGAGCATCAGTTCACAGTCAGCAGATACCTGATGGGTTTCCTCCACATGGTGAGTCCGTCCTGCGGCACCTCCACCTCTCGCGTGTTAGCATTTCATGCATTAGCATAAGCCGCTAACTCACTGTTGTACATTTTCACACCCAGCAAAATAATATCTGTCAAAGTAACGGTTTCCTGCTTTTTGGGGTGTTGTGACGACTCATTCCTGACTGGTGATTGTGATGACTCAGCATTCCTACCGCTACGACCATGCTGATTTGGCGTTCGTACTGTGTCAACGCTTTGCTGACTCAGCGTTCCTGCAGTCATTTCTCATTGCTGACTCTGGCATTCCTGTGGTTCCGACTCGGGACGGTCCCCCAGGTGTCTCAGGAGAGCGTGGTGAACAGGATGAGCGCCTCGAGCTTGGCCTGCGTGTTTGGCGTGAACCTCCTGTGGCCTCGCCACCGCTCCGTCTGCCTCGGCGCGCTGGCGCCCATCAACATCTTCACCGAGGTCCTCATCGAGCATTTCCACGCCGTGTTTGAACCCCACGGTCCACCTGCACAGGTAACCACAGAGTGACCCCGCCCACCCCAGGACTCGCCCTCCGCCTTCATATTACAGCGTGTGTCTCCATGGCAACAACAAAGAGACTTTATTTTTTCAAGTTTGAAATCTTAGAAGGTCAAAATGTCTCAAATTTCTTTGGTTAAACACATTTGATATTTTTTTTTATATCTTTTAACTCTTTTATTTTTGTAACAAAGTGTAACATTTGAGTGTATTTTATAAACTTGATGAATGAAAATATTAATAAAGTGGAAATGAATTCGCTGGTAACAAATGTTGTTTTGGAGTCAATTTCATATAAAATGTTTCAATTTCAGTTTCAATTTTTGTGGGAGGAGCTTAATAGCAGGAGGGAGAGTGTCACAGTAGGAATTTAGGAGGCGGGGCCTATCTAGAGGGTGGAGTTTTCAGGAAATGAAGAGACTTGAAGTCCAGATGAAGGAACTCTTTTCTTTATTCATGATTAGTTTTTTTTCTTTTTTTTTCGTAAGAACTGGTACAAAAAGTGAGACTACTCTTTAACCACCAATCAGCTTCTGAATGCATCATCACCAAGAAAAAACTACGTTGGCATATTTAAGACAAACACGTTCCTATACACACTATCCACTGAACGGTTACCGTGGCAACCACAACGTCAAACCCACGCTTTGCTCCTTCGCGGTGTCGCCTCTTTGTGGCAAAAGAAACATCAAACGTCGCAGGCGGGTTTTTTTGTTTGTTTTTTTTTTAGCTGCTCGATAAAATATAAAAATGTGTTTTTTTTTTGTTCACATGTTGCGTCGTGTAGTAAAATAGATCTGTTTCATGTTGCAGCGCAGCACAGTTTCTCCCGGACAACATCTCTACAAACACAGGAAATGGGGCGGAGTCTTCTACTTCCTGTTTGTTGTAAAGGGGCGGAGCCTCGTCGCATCTCTGATATGAGCCTTGTTTGTTCCCCCCCCTCCCCCCTCCGCTCACTCGATATGACTCGCATGATACGTTCACAAGCTCCGCCTCCTTGCTGATGATGCTTTTATTCACGTGTGAAGGCAAATGTTAAACAGTGTGAATGCTAATAATGCTAATCTGAGCTAATCTGCGAGCATGTCTGGAGTCTGGAAACGGGAAAACGAAAGTTTGTTCTGTCAAATTTTTTGGGAGAAAAACTGTCACCAGTTAATTTCGGGGGGAAAAAGCAAAGAACGTAGTTTTAGAGGTCAATGTTATAGCCAAATTTCTATTTAAAGTATATTTTATGATATTTAAATTGGATTTACTTTTAATATAAAAAGGCTTTTTCTTTTCTCGTCAAGTAATTTCATGATGAACAAGGAATTAACAAAAATGTGAAAAAAAATGACAAATTATGGATCAATTAAAAATAAATACAAATTCTAATTTAACAGGTTTAAATGCATGAAAACTAAATTTGGATATTATAATCAAAGTTTTTCTTTCAAAAAAGAAATTTTCTGATGTGAAAATCATCGTTAATGAAAATCTTTTAAAAGATTCTTCAGTTCCTCAATTTAAATCTACTCAAAATTTCACCGGAAATCATTAACAATCAAACAAAAGACGTGGGCAGAAAGAAAATCTTCAGGTATTTAAAGAAACGTTTCCGTTTCCAGACTCCAGAAGTCCACGAGGAGTTTTAAAAAAATTCTTTCCTAACAATAGTTTTGTGCATTTGATGATAAAATGAATGAATAAACGCAGATAAATAACGTCCGTTCCCTCCGTGACGACGTCATGGGAAGTCCAGCTAAAACGAGCGAACGTGGCGAACTGTGATGTCAGAGAACAGCTTCAAGTCCAAATTATTTTCTTTAACGTCACTTTTTTTTGGGGGGGGGGGTCCCAATTTGAACTTTGTTTTAAGTCTAACATTACGTGTTTCTTACTTAAAAACAGGGATTATATCTGTAGGTTGAAATTTATTAATTTTTTTTTATATTTGTTCTTTACTTCTTTGAGATTATTTTCATAAAACATCGATATTGTGAGAAATTTTGAAAGAAAACGATAAAATTGAGGTATTTACACTGAAAAATTACAAACAGAAATGAATCATAAAAAACAGTGAAAAGTCTAATTCAGTGAACTTGAATCAGACTTTTGTCTATTTTATGACTTTTTTCCGATTTGCATTTCAGGAGGAAAACATTTTCTTCAGTTTTGATTGGTTGTGAAGTCAAACAATGTTTTTTGTTTGTTTGTTTTGTTCATTTGGACAAAAAGCTTAGCGACTCTCTGACGTCTGTGCGAGTGCTACGTTTTACCGACGGTCCCTGAACGCAACGTCCTGGATTCACTCGTGCGAAGTCCTTGCGAGCGCCGCGTCTCCCCCGGAGTCGTATTGCTCTGTTAAGTTTGTGCTGTGCAGACGTTTGGAGTCCGACAGTTCCGGCTCTGTTCCGTGTTTCCGACACCTGAAGACACCTGATATGACTCAAAAGACAACAAAAAAAAAAAAAGGCATTTTTGTTTTTTTTTTTATATCTCCTCCCTCTCTCCATTTGTTCGTTTGTGCATCGACAGGCTGCAAAGAAAAACGATGGGCTCAATCTAGAACACGGCAGGAAGACCAGCGACACCTTAGAGGCTCGCTTCGTGACTGCGGGCGGACGATTTCTGACCTGCAGGACCATGGTTGTCCGAAGTGGGCGTGTCCGATGTGGGCGTGTCCAAAGTGGGCGTGTCCTCAGATCGCGGGAGCATGCGCCCACAGTCACAGACGGTTGTTGCAGCTGGACGGACGCGGCCAGTCTCCTCTGAGCGTTTGTTTTTTTTTTGTTGTTTAAAAGGGGCGGAGCATGAAACCCTGGACGGGAAAGGTTTTGTACTTGAGGCAGTGTTCGTCTGTCGGGTTCACAGGCTCGTCACCGTTTACAAAAGAATAACACGGAAAGGATTTTTAAAAAAAGAAAAGAAAAGAAAAGAAACGTGCGAGTATAAAAGAGGCAAGAGGACGAACGCAGTACAAAAACAAAAGAGGCTTTTTGGCATATTTTCTGTACTGGGTTAAAGGGGGCGGGGCCTAACAGCGGCGCCGCACATCGAGGCGCAGCGCCATTCGAGTTTTCTGTCGCACAAACGGAACGATTTCACAGGAGGGTTGGTTGTTCAGTGGGGGGGGGGAAATTTGGTCCCACCGTTTTGTTCGGTCACTTTCTACATCACACGGTTAGCATTTAGCATGTTAGCACTGAGAGAAAAGTCTCAATTTATACAATCTGGGGACAAATGATCAGAATAATGTCGAAATAGTTCACAGCACAGTCACAATCCAGTTCTACAATTTTGATACTAAAGACCAAATAGTGATAATTTCATTAAAACGTCTGGTGAGAGTTACAGTTTGATGTAATACCACCTCTGTACAGCGGGGGAGCAGTTGGTCTACTTCTGCTGTAAGACTGAATGCAGGCAGAAAAAGTCACTGCCACCACCTGCTGGTACAAAGTGGTATTACAAAGCGGATCTGCTAGTTGGTTAGCAGAGGAAAGCTAACAGATCTGTGTGACATTTGGATTGAACTCTTTCAAGATTTTGAGTCTCGAATTGACGTTCAACTGAAGAAGAAAAAAATGACCTTGCGATAAGAGTCTTTTTCTTGTTGGACTTTTTGTTTTTGTTCGACAGGAAACTTGAGTTATCTCTCCACTGCAGCTTCAGACGTGCGACTGTGGCAAAGTTTGATAACCAATGGAAAATCTGCAAAGATGAGGAAGATGAGTAAGAATAATAATACAACATATGTACAGTGATCCCCTCCAATACTCCAAACATACATTTATCAACAGGCATCAGAAGGAAAATACTAAAATCTCCACTAGAAATGCTAATTTTCTGTAGTTTTTTATCTTAAATACTTTTTTCTTTTTACTCTATTAATACTGAAAAAAAGTTATTCTCTGTTTTTGTTTTTGAAGGCTCGTTTACATACACGATGAAACTTTTTCCTGAATCATTATGGCAAAAGACTTGGATGGAGAACGAGAACAAACATCTACTCCGTTATATCGCTGTACACTCGGTCCACTCGCTGCTAACGCTAACTCTACCGCTCTGTGTGGCTGTCGCCGGGCAGGAAACGTAACGTCCGTCATAATAAATACATTAAGGCCAAGAACGTCAATAAATAGAAAAGAACTTAAAAAAAACAAAACAAAAACAAAACAAAACAAAAAAAGGAATCTCGTAGCACTGAAGGTGTTGGCTTTGAAGAAAATACTCGAGTGGAGGCTCCTCGGTTTTGTTCCAGCTCCTCCCAACAGAAACTCGGAATGGCCCGCCGGTGGGCGGGGCTAGTCGGCGATGTCGTCCTGGCTGTGGCTCGCCTGCGGGGGCGCTGTCGGGGTCGGGGTGGGGGTCTGTGGGGCCGAGGGGCCGGCGGTGGTCACGGTGACGACGGCGGTGCTGGTGGGTTTGATCCAGGGCGGGGAGAGCAGCGAGGCGGCGATGGTGGCGGCGGTCGTCATGGTGACCTGGATGAGCTGGTCGCGCTGGATCAGCCGGACGAGGGCCTTGAGGCGTTCCAGCGACGCTTGAGTGTCCCGCTGCTGCCCGAGGAGCCGCTCGCGCAGGTCCGCGCAATGCTGCAGAGACGGGAAAGGGGTTTTTTTTTAGCTGACGGAACCAAAAACACTGGATCAACTGACGCTCAAGGACAAGAAAGCAGTTCCCATTTCTGGGCGTCTGTACTTTGAGTGTGTTGTTGAGTGTCTTGTCCTGCTCCTCCAGGTGAGCGCACTCCTTCTTCAGCTCGTTGTTTCTCCTCAGCAGTCGTCGTTTCTCCTCCTGTCGCACTGCGCACACACACGGAGGTATTAGCACGATTACACACACACAGAGACACACACACACACGCACACAAACCTCACCTGTTTTATGTGTAACGTAGGAGTGAACAAAGTTCTGTGGCCACGACAGGTTCTCCTTGTTCAGGACCTGCAGGTCAGGAACATTTGATGAGCCGTTCCTCACTGAAAAGTCACTTGCACTGTGTTGACGGAGGCCCCTCCTTACCTTCTTCTGACACTTGGGGCAGTACCAGGGGCCTCGGGGGGGTGTTTTGAGGGGCGGGTTGAGGCAGTTGGGGTGGTAGGTGCGGGGGCAGTTGTGGCAGGGCTGCAGCTCTCCGTCCTCCTTACAGACCGAACAGTGGTCATCATGCTCTATGTTGTCCTGCACACACACACACACACACACACACACACACACACAGACAAGTTAAAGACCACTTGGACGTCGACACCACAGCATGTGTGGAACTCTGGGTCACGTGACCTGAAGTGACCCGTCGATGGCGTGTCGTGTGACTAGTTTAGAAGGGGCCCGTTCAGACCTGGCGTCAACACGTCGCCAGTGTTTTCGCTGAAGAGAACGTTCTACTCTTTCCAAAGAAGCTATGGAAAATATCCTGGAGGTCTGAAGAGACGTGTTTCCACACCACGGATCGTGACGGGATGGTTCAGGTCGCCGTGTGCCCTATAAAGGTTGCGGCCGGCACGGAAAGAACGGTATCGGAGGGTTACGATTATTTTGTTACCCTTCGTTACCACTGGAACTGGTGAGGAGGAGGCGAAAACGCAGCTTGCTGGTCCAGTTACGTACGTCCCTCTTGAGAAGCCCGCGATATTTAAACACCCCATTGGCTGAGAGGGCCGAGAATACTGGCATGGAATGGCGTCACGTAGCCCCCGTCTATATTTTCAACTGCACTCTCCGCGGTGGAACCGCGTCGCCCAATTGGGTCTGGGCAGGCTTTGCCGTACCGCACCGTCCCGTTTCGTCACAACCTCTTGCAGTGGAAACGAGGCGCGATATCGGCTACCGTCCAGCGCAACCTCGATGACTCATAACGGACGTAATAATACAATCCGATCTCAAGCGGTGAGTCTGAAACACCTGACAGGGTCAACAGTGTGATCGGCATTACCCAAGCCCTATCAACGCCAGGTCTGAATGGGTGTTCCGAGACTTGTCGGCGAGGTGTCATGTGACCTGAAGTGACCATTTTAACGAGGTGTCACGTGACCCGTCGATGAGGTGCGATGTGACCTACCTTCCAGCAGAGGTCCTCACAGTCTGGCGTGCGGATGAAGCAGAATAAACGTTAGTGGCAGTTAGTGACAAACTTTTCTTCATGTTTACGTTCAACTTCAAAGGGAACGCTTTTAACGCCTTACAAAATGTATCTCCGATTCAATCTCAGTCACAAAAATGTTTTTACGAGCCTCAAAAATGAAAACACTTTTTTTTATCAGAAAAGTGTAAATTTAAGATCCAGTCTTTAACCTCCAATCATCCTCACCTACAATCACCTGAATGTTTTATATAGATCTCATATTGAACTTCTCTAATTTTGTCATTTACCATTTTAGTCACACCGGTTCCGTTTTTTTTTTTTAAGTTTGGTTTCTGTCAGGTTACATTTAACCGGTTAAACAAAGCAAAAGCGAACAGGAACGTAAACAGAACAAAGTGAGCTTGTAAGTTGGACACGGATGAAACGTTAAGGATGTTTTCGATCGCAGACTTTCTGTTGAGAAACATTCAAAGGTTTTACCTCGGGCTGACAGGAAGAGGGCGCTGTTCAGGTAATGAGACGCCAGCCGTTTACGCTGAAACAAAAACGAGGGGGGGGAAAAAAAACCGATTGAAAACTAACTGAGAAACGACCGAGTTTCACTTTCCCCGTTTCTCGAGTCTGACCTCGGGCTCGAAGAGGCCGCTGTACGCCGGGTTCGCTGTGCTCCGCCTCTTCCTCTCCTGCCTCTTCATCTGGATCTCTGCAACGACCAATCGCATCGCAGTTATGACATCATCAGATCCCATTACCATTCGGGTTCGTATAGTGCACTAGTCGTTTACACGGCAGCCAAAACACGTGGGTTTTGAATTGTAATGAAACCACACAAGCACATGCTGCGGAGGACAATGCATAAACATTAACAATGGCGAGTTCACGGACATTCATAAAGACCGACAATAAATAAAGACTAAATAATTGACTTTGTCTGCTTCTCCTTTTCCATTGTAAAACTATTTATAAGCTATCATAAAGTTGTTGTTTATTTTTTAGTTTGACCCCCCCCACCAAAAAAAAGCAAATCTGACTTGTTTCCCACTATTAGTTTTATAAAATTCTCCAGGTAAATATATTAATTTCACCAAAAATATACAGTATTCCATTTAATCCCTGAATAACTGAACATTTGTCATGAACACAGAGCTGCTGTGATTCCAACCCAAACACCAACACTTTTTTGTCTTTGTTTTAACTTTGTTTCTACTCTCTCTTCATAATACTTTAATTGTCTGTTCAAAACTTTGTGATTGAAAAACATGGCGCTCAATTAAACAGACAAAATAGTAACATTTCTCGTTTTAATTTTTAGTCTTAAACACATGTTAATCTTCACCTTCATATGACTTTCTTTCCTCGGCGGAGAATAGAAATCGTTTTAAAAGTAAAAGAAAAATAAAAGAGTTTTTTTGGGGGATTTGTTGGAGCAGTTGGATTTGTTATGTTGTGAATACACTTATTCCATCCTTTAACGTCTCACAATCAATCCACTTTACTGATTCCCTTCGATTTAAAGTTTCTCAACTCACCTTCCAGCTGTTCTGTGGTCACCAGACCCAGAGACACCATGAAGGCAACTTTCTGTAAACAGCAGGAGATTAAAAAGAAACATTGTTTCACATTTCACTTGCGTCACGGTTCCCTCTTATCGCCACGGCGACGAGGAAGGGGGGACGCTCACCTCTGGGTCTTCGTCTTTCTTCTGCTTCGGGGACTTCGGGGTCTGCGGGGCCTCCTGCGAGGTGAGGTCTGTCGGGGCCGCGGGGCCCCCCGGCGCCCCCTCGGTGCCGCTGTGCGCCTGTGGCTGGATGATGATGACCTGCAGATTGAAATCAGATTAAAGGTCCGGCCTGTCGATCCCGACACTAAATTCCTGGGGTGTGGTAGTCGATCTGGTGTTGCTGCAGAAAGCTCGTCGAGCTCTAGGGTTCGTAGCTAAACGGTGGCACCCCCAACCTTGACGGCCTCGCTGACGGCGGACAACCCATTTCCGGAGGCCGGCGAGGCGGCGATGATGGCGTAGGCCACGCCGGGCCCTGCCGACGCGTGCTGGGTGGGCCCGGCCGAGTCGGGCCCCCCCGCGGGCGGAGACAGCGAGGCGTCGCTCTGGCCGTTGGGCCGGCGCTCGGGGCTCAGTGTGCTGTTGGCGGTGGGTAGCGTGGCCCCCTGGCTCCTGGGACTGACCACGGCCGTGGCCCTCTGCAGGCTGAGCGGCTGCAGATCCTGACACGGACTGTAGGGGAGGCTGTCGGGGATCTGGGTCTTTGGCCTGACCTGAGGGGTGGGGATGGGGTGCAAAGACCTTTAACATCCAACCAATCATTTATAGAGCACCAGGACTGAAGACCGAATCAAGTCCAGAGTCCAAATCCGAAGCCAAACGGGTTACCTGAGGTAGAACAGAGGCTGCTTGTCCTGCCAGCCGGTGCAGAGAGCCCACCTGAGGCACCTTGATGGGCAGAGCAGTGAGGGTCCCCAGCATCTGGAGCGAGTGAACGACACGATAAGTGGGCGTCACAGTGTTGAACGACAACAAGAAAACAAGTGCAGACCAATGAGTAAACAAGGGGTAAACAGTGTGTGTAACAGCCAAGTCCAGCACCGGTAAACATTGAGGCCTTGGACCGTTTTAGTTTTTGGTGTTCTTGCAGCTCTGAGCTTCATCGCCACGGTGACTTCGCGGGGCGACGCGATTGGCCGACAAAAAACCGACAAAACCTGACCCAAAACAACAAGCAAATGTTTCCGGCTGCGTTCAATCAGAGCTGCTTTTCCCCCTCCCCCCCCCTGTGAAAAGCTCAGTCTGTTGCAGAGCGACGATACAAGAAGGAGGCGGAGGAGGAGGAGGAGGCTGCTGGTTTCCATGGCAACTGCAGCGAGGACAATTCTTGAAGTGCAGAGATTTTACTTCTGTTCTCCAAACAGCACAGAAGCATCTGTTTCAGCTCCTCCTCCTCCTCCTGCAGGAGCAGAGTGACGGCGTCTCTGTGGTGACGAATTGGCTAATTAAAGCAATCAGGATTATTTAAAAAAAACAAAACAACAACAAAAAAACAAGTGAAGTTTAATTTGTGTTTCTGCACCCTGGGGCCTCCTTCCTCCTGGTTTCTGATTGGCCAAGATCTCACAACTGTGACGTCCCACAATAAGTAGCATTGGCCTGAATCCTGCTTCTTGTTGTCATTAGTAAATAAATCTATTTAACATGAGATAACATCCAGAGGATTGAGCATTTTCCTCCTAACTGATGGAACTTCAACTGAACTTTTTGAGTTCTTGGACTTATTCAGCTCAGCTAATGCTAATGCTAACACTACGCTACAATATCACAGCGATGCGACTGTCATTAACACAGGAAACTGACCAGTAACCAGCCGATTTGTCTCCTCAGTAACTTAGGTCCTCGCCACTCATCACCTGATTACTCCCAAAGTACAGTCACTGTTATAATCACGCGCGTTTCAGGGGTCGTGATGTCACCGTGGTTGCCGCGGTTACCTGTGAGGGGGGCAGCTCCCCGGCTCTCCTGCTGCCGCTGAACGGGTGGACTCCGGCCGCCGCCGCCCGGCCCCCGCCCGTCTGCAGGTTGATGGCGGCGGTCTGCAGCGGCTCCGAGCTCGCCGCCTTCTGGCCGTTAATGTGTGCCGTCACCATGGAGACCGGCGCCTTGGCCGGCACCACGGAGATGGCGATGCTCTGTGCGGGAGGCTTGATGAGGGACAGCGGCGTGGTCGACCCCACGGGACAACTTCTGACCGCCAACTTCTACGGAGGGACAGAGAGAGCGACTGTTAAAAGAGACGGCGTCCCGGGGTCGTTCACCTCCGACGCCCCAACTACGACTCCTCCGATTAGCTCCGATGCCACGCAAACAAATTTCACAACACCGACAGCGATCAACATCCACCGGCGGGGCCACATCCAGACGGACCCCCCTCCCCCCGCGGCCCTTCATCCAAATCCGCCCGCCCACACGGTCCAGTCTGGATCATGTTTCCCCCCCGACTGCGTTTGTGTCGTACCGAGTCATCGCCTCCACTGAGAAGTGAAGTTCTTTGTCCTGTTTGAAATCCATTCGGGAGGACGACGGGAAGCCTCGGGCAATGATTTCAAGTGAAGACAGAAAACTCCCAACGTTTTGTGACACAACTTTTTGTAAAAATGGCTCTCAAGGTGGAACTTTCCAAAAACACTCCCATGTAGACGGGCGAAAACGACACTTTCTAGAAACGTGCAGGCTCCGTCTCCAGTACCGAATGTGGACGCAGCAGTTGTAGTAAATAGTTCCCCCACATGCGAGAGCAGATGGGCAATAAACGACCACGGCGGCCTCCAGAGGGTCACGACTCCCTGAGTCCATATCCTCCTGCCACTTGGTAGATTTAGAGTCGAGTTTCCCCTGTAATGGCATCCAGTCTGTCGTCCGTCGTTACCAGTGTCCGTGCACTCGCCGTGGTTAATGCTTATATATTGCTCTCTGCACACCTCTGTGTGATTTCATTACAAAAACAAACAACAGCGACCACTAGTGGCCCAACATGAAAACTACATTGATTCCCAGCATTTCTGCCATTGTGTAAACCGACATAGTTTTCAGAACATTGTAAATATCTTTCTGTGTGTGTGTGTGTGTGTGTGTGTGTGTGTGTGTGTGTGTGTGTGTGTGTGTGTGTGTAGGTTTGGTTCGAGAAGTTTGGGCTGTTTGTGGAGCCTATAAAGGAAAAATTTCAATACTAAAGCTGCAAAATGTTCACAGGGCTCCATCTGGAGTTTAGCTGACGAGACTCCACTAAGTTCTAAAAGTCCAGGAAGAACACACACACACACACACACACACACACACACACACACACACACACACACACACACACACACACACACACACACACACACACACACACACACACACACACACACACACACACACAGAGTTGTGATGTTGTAGCAGGCATGGTGTAGTTTCATGTGATTGTGGTCAGTCAGCCATAAAACACCGATTTCTGACCCAGTAAACACACACACACACACACACACACACACGGGCATCTGGAAGCTGCTCTTGGCGCGGTGCAGCAGTGGTTGGCCCTCTCCCAGCTCCTCTCCTGGCACAGACGCAGCTTATCAGCAGGAGCACCCGGGACACGGCTGGACCGCCGCCCGTCGTTTGAACCTCGACTGCACGCCGCCGAGCACGTGGCGCTGACCTGGAAAACATGGCGCGTGTTCCCCAGGCGGCGCCGGCGTCACTCCGCGGGGCCCAGAATCGGACAGGAGACCTCGCGAGGGGGTCGGCATGCCGGTTGGTCAGACGGTTCGTTGTCGGGTTAATAAATCTCGCCAGTAGTTCTCAGAAACGAGCTCAAAAACAACGTGGTCACTTCGGACGCTCCTGAACAACAGTCACAGTTGTCGTCGTCATGATGGTCCCATTACAGGCTTCATACGGAAAACAAATGACAAAACGTGTGTTGTTGTTTGTTTTTTTAGTCTACCGTCTCTTCGTCACAACCCCACATGGCGTCACAAACGCAGTAATGATTGAGGGGCCTCTTTGCGGGGGCGACACCAAAACGACGGCGTGGGGGACGACGCTCAGGAGTCAAACATCACCTGAAGACGCCAAATCTTTTAGGAAACCTGAGCACTGGGGGACCTTCCTTCTCTGCAAACGCTCTTATTTTGAAACGCTGCTACTGAGCCTGTGCGCCAAGGCCGTAGTGAATAGTTATTTTTGCACATGCTCAGTAGGTGGACCATAACAACAATGGCGGCCTCCAGAGTGTCGCAACTGCGAGTCTATATGATCCTGGGACTTCAGAGATTTCAATTGTTTCTGCCGCTTCCGTGTAAATGTCTTCACAATGTTGCCATAATAAATGTGCAACTGTTCTAAAAAAGAAAAATGCAAGAATGATTGTGTTTTAACTTGAAATGTTGTCATGCAAATGGGGTCTTAGTTTCCTCAACTTTTATCTTTTTTTTTTCTTGATTCGATGTAAATCTTCCTTTTCGATTCCATCTGTAGAATTACGTTGTTTCAGTTGAGTCCTTTTGTCCAATTGTGTCTCTCTCATTTAGCTTTGTGAAAAATCTGAGCAGCGCACACAGCGCCCCCTCCAGGTTGTTGACAGGGGCTGCCATTATTAAAACTCGCATTCACCTGCAGCTTTTTACTCAGTCCGTAGGGCTAAAGGTTTTCCGTTACCGTGGCAACGGCTCGGTCGTCTGCTTGAACTTGGAGCCGCTTGTCTCAAACTCTGAAATCACGCAGTCCGGGGGGGGGGGGGGGTCGACAGCTGTCATGCTCAGCAACTAGTCTCATGCCAAGCTAACAGTTTTCTTAAGCTCTGATAATTATTTTTATGCTCAGCTAAATGTTTTTTTTGTTGTTGTTTTTTTTTACTTATGTGACGGCAAAGTTGAAAAAACAAGTGAAAAACAGCGAAGCCGGTGGTGAACTGAACCGCGACGATGCTTAAACTGATAGTGAAGAGAAAGGAAAGCGGCGAAAAAGAAAAGACAAATGTGTTTGATGAAATAATGATAAACGTGTTGTTAAGTGTCCTCGTCTGTGTGTTTGACTGCAGGTGGTTTAGAACTCAGAGGAGTTTTCTTCACCGCAAACGGGGGGACAGCTGCTCTCCATGAAAGGGTGTGTGTGTGTGTGTGTGTGTGTGTGTGTGTGTGTGTGTGTGTGTGTGTGTGTGTGTGTGTGAGAGAGAGAGAGTGTGTGTGGGGTGGGGGCCGTCCAGCAGATGGACTGCAATGAACAATGGGAGCAGACAGATGCAGCCACAAAGAGCAGCTCAGACTCACTGCCACACACACACACACACACACACACACACACACACACACACACACACACACACACACACACACACACACACACACACACACACACACACACACACACACACACACACAGGCGCAGGTCCTTTGGTAGCCACTGGGGGCACACCACTGCGCTCAGAGCCTCAAGACACAAAACATATCGGCTTCAACCTGAGGAAGAAATCTGATCCACCGAGAATGATTCTCACACGCTGAGAAACTAGGAAAACACACGAAGTTTGAGAACCAGTGAAGGACAACCAATCAGTGAACAGCAAGAGGAACAACAACAACAACAAAAATCCTCAAGGACTAAACAAACATCCACTCGTGTTTCTACTCAGACTTTGTTTTTCCATCTTCAAACATCAAGAAGTTTACATCAATAACAACATGTTAGCAAACAACATGTTAACTGCAGGTAAAAAAAACAAACCAACCCATCATGACATTGTGTAAACACAATACAAACATCGTAAACAAGAGTAACTTTCACGTAAACAATGATTAGGCAGCACATGTGCTGTGAGCGTGAGCGTACCTGTCCGTTCTGAAGTTCGTTGAGGCCTTTGCACAACGTCTGATTCTGCGGGAGAGAGAGAGAAAAAAAAAGAAGAAAAGAAAAACATTAAAAAGCCATTTCGATTTTTTTTCCTCTGATTGAGACACAGAACTGGGGGTCCAGCCGATTTCACCACCTGCATTGAAGCAGCGTTGTTGTAGGCGACGAGACACACTTCACCCCTCGGCCGCACTTGGCTTGGAAACAAAACTTTAAAATAAAAGAAACAAGGGGCTCGTTGCTATGGAAACTAAACAAAGCCACAAGCGAACTTGCTCGCGTGTGACGTCATTTCTACGTGAACGGCTCATGTTTGTAACTTTTATTGGAAGTTTGTGTGGAAGACGGATGATTTTAGACGCTAGTTTAACAGGTAACGTTAGATCAGGAGGAACACATGTGTTGATTGTGTATTAAAAACGGTATAATCTACTAACATACAGGCGCTATGAAGAGTTGGATAGAACTTCATTCTTGGGTTTGCAGGGCTTCACGCTCACAGCCTGAGCTACAGAGAAACAGAAAACATAACTGTATGAAGACAAAGTATCACCACGACGTTGTCATCAACATATACAAGTAGACAACTCATTGTTGCTGCAGGGTGGTGGCCATGTTGGATGAGGACCTGCTTCTAAATCCAGCGTTTTTACATTATTTAATGAGTAACACGACGGCCTCACGTTTATTTTTGGGCTTTTTAATTCGCTATTTACAGGTCACATCCAGCTACCTGCTACAATAACTGGGGCCGAAATAATTCCTTGAATAATTTAATTACTACAATTCCTCAAGGTTTCATTAAAATGCATCAGATTTGGGCTCGATCAGAGCAATCCTGCTGGGAAAAAAAAAAGTAAAACGCTGGCTCGATTTGAGTCGTGTATGTGGGAAAACAATGATGTCATCGCCCGGCCTATTGACCCTTATAATCCCGTGACGTCACTCGACAACAACAGTGGTAGACGACATACTCATACACATCGAGCTGCAGATGCTACAGATGCTAGTCTTGTTCATAGCGACGCGTGGATGGAAAAAAAAAAAAAGACCGGGCCTGAGTTCCACCATTCAGTTGCACTGCGTTGAATTACACGTATGACACTGAACTCCGACACGTCCGTAAATGCTGACAACAGCAGAAACTGGAGGAAGACGGGAGTAAAAACACTGCATTGTAAAACCATTCGAATTCAGCAACAGGACGTCCTCGACTCAAACGACACAGTAGAAAACATCCCCGTGATGCTCCTTAAACTCTCGTCGCAAATGATTCTATACTGAAACGGCGATGAAACTAAAAATGCATCAAGGCTGTGTGTGTTTGAAGGCAAAACTTTATCAGGTTGCAGTAACTTTAATCGTCATCCAGTAATAAAAAGTGGCTTTTGGAAGATTAAAATCCTCAAAATGATTGAACGTTGACAAGTGTCTTGGCTGAAGCGTTTGAAGAGATTCAGGAAAAAACCACAATTTACATGTTCATATCAGAATTTTTTTTTTTTTTTATTATGTCATGTTATTGCAACAAAACCTACAGATTTTCTTTGATTTTTTTTAAATGTATTTATTCTTTCTGTCTCTGTCCACAGATTCCATTTGTTTGTTTGTTTTAAAATGACTACTGATCAGCTGGTTTGTATCAAACCAGGTCATAAAAAGTGTTATAATACTCAGTAGGTTATGCTTATCTTACTTGTATAAACACCTTTTCTAAATATAAGCTTCTTCTTCCATGTCTGCTGTGTCGTACGTCCAGGTGTTTTTAAACTGGAGGAAAGTTTATCAGGTGCACTGAGGAAAAACTTCATTGCTGTTGTGAAACTAAGACACGACGAAGTGTTGTGTTTGATACAAGAGAGCGTCTGGCGTCGACAGCAGACTGTATTTCACACCACTAATGTAACATTACATCATACCTGGAAGCGACAATAGGAGAATGACAGACTTCACCGCTTAACTAAAATGACATTCTATTGTGGGCTAAAATCAGATTAATTCTGTATATTCTGACTATCATGGACATTAATTTTAATTATATCAAGATGCCATCCTGTCGTCATCACAGAGGCTTTCACGACTTTGACATTCTCTTACATCACAAAATGGAAGAAAAATGTTTTTTAAGTTAAAGCTTCGGATTATGTTCAGCGAGACGCATCATCTTTGTACAAGTAGTATGGAGTCGATAGATTACATTATATCATAACAGCATACCTATTAAGTGTTTCTCATGATGTCTATCTTAATATGCTGTGAACTCATTATGATACCAAGAGTATAAAAAAAGTAATCATAATTCTACTGTAGTTTTGGTTTCAAACTGCTGAAGTCAGTCCCAGTTTCTTAAAATAAGTACGAACTGAACACGTTCATAACAGCTGATATATTGAAGAAATACATGTTAAACTGCTCTCAAGATCTGTGTACATTTATTGTAATTCAAAACTGATTTGATGATCACCAGATGGGTATTTTATGACTTGAATCTTGAAGTTGGGGACTCAAATGTGAGCTCTGATAACATAAATAACAAGGCTCAACCTCAAGTGGGACAAAACTACTTTAAGTATGTTTATGAGCTTTTGACGCAAATATTCATTGAACACATTTAAATTATATCAGATTGATTTAGTTTTAATAGTCAAATATTTAAATTGTTCATTTGTTGTATTTAAGTTTAACGTATGAAGTTAAATTTAAAGATAATTAGGTGTGTGTGTGTGAAATTGTAAGAAGCAGCCGTTTCCATGGTTACACACAGCCTGTGAAACAGACACACACACACGCACATCTCGACACACAAATCTGCTGAACTTGTAGCACTGAACGACAACAAATTGAAAAAGTGTTGAGAAGTGAAATGTGAAGCCGAGACGCACAACGATACACAATAATACAACAACAAACAGCCCAACGCACACAAACGGAGGAATAAATACACGGCTCGTCAAAAGAAGACTGAATTAAAGACACAAAGCAACACGGAGGCCGGAACGATGAATAAACGTCTGAATAAGAAAATCTCAGGAAGAAGAAAAAAAAGATCCTGATGCAAATGAACACAAAGACACAAACACGCAACATGTTCAAACTACCTTAAACCAAAGTTCTACAACTAAACAATGACAAGGAGACACAAGCAGTCCAAAGCAAACGAAGACTAAACACACAAGGACATTAAGTCTGAAACAAGCTGACCAAAGAAATGTGTGCGGTTTTGTTAAAGGAGTCGCGTGTGTGTGTGTGTGTGTGTGTGTGTGTGTGTGTGTGTGTGGTACAGCGATGACAAACGAGGAGCAGCTCCCCTCCCCCTCCTCACGCCAAAAAACACCATCAAAGCTATCAAAATGCTAATGCTGCACATGAATGGAGCCCCTCCCCCTCTGAACCCCCTCAAACTCTGCAGACTTTCTGCAGCCCCTCAAAGGGAGACACACACACACACGCACACACACTTCAAGTTCAACTACAAAAACATAAAAGCTGAAAACAAAAGCCACTTAAATTGCACTTTTTTCTTTGCACAGAGATGCCAAGAGAACTGCAGAGACATTAAAAGAGTGAAATAACCACAAAGTGTGAAAAAGCGACAAAAAAGAAAAAGACAAAAGGAATCGGGATGATAAACAAACGTCAGCCAAAAGACACATAAAAAGGAAATTCAACACAAATGGAACACGTCGTGTTCAACTAAAGTGGATCACAGCAAGAACCGCAAAGCGACGAAAACGTTCACGCAAACGAGCCAAGAGGAAAAATCTGAACAGTACGAATTCAAATCAAAGATACACAAGCCTGAGGTGACACTAAGTTCTTGTTTACAAAACAAAGTTTCAAGTGAAAACACTCCCATTTTTGCTTTTTTTGTTTCAGAAAAGTTTTGCGTTTACACGTTTATTTACACCTAAAACTGCAGAAACGGTGAAATTATAGTTTTCCCTGTAGGGGAAGTCGATGCTGTGGTCTGTCGTTGTAATGAAACCACACACACACACACACGCATGCGTGTGCAGAGAACAAGACGCTATAAACATCAACAATGGCAAGTTCAGGGACATTCCTATGGAAGTTTAATTGACACAACAACCCGGTGACACAACAATGGAGTCAAAGCGTCTCTTGAAAAGTTCTGCCTCTGGTGCTATTTTCCCAAAAAGTTGCATTTTCAGTGGCTCCGCGTCAACAGACACCGGAAATGCAATAAAAGTGTCGCATTTTCACTTGTAATGTCGGGCCTTCAAAGTAAAACTCCCCTGGAGGAGTTTTACAGGCCTCAAACAAACCCAACGAACACGCTGAAGTGAGGAGGAGCTGGCCGTGGTGCTGAACACCTTCTCTGCTCCTCACACCCAGGAGGAGGAGGAGCAGGAGGAGCTGGCCGTGGCGCCGGGCCTCCCCTCTGCTCCTCACACCCAGGAGGAGGAGCAGGAGGAGCTGGCCGCGGTGCCGGGCCTCCTCTCTGCTCCTCGGCACCCACAAAGGCAGCAGGAAGAGGAGGTGAGCGAAAGTGACCAATCAGAGCGCGGCTCGGTGGCCACGTGACCCTCCATCAGTAATAAGTCCAAAGTGAGAGAAAAGAGGAGAAAACGGCCCGCAAAATACTCTCTCTCGGGGACGGGCCTCTCTCTTCCGGGCCACCGCGGCTCCGCGGAGCCGGGGTGGGGGGGGGGACCCGTCGCGGAGCCGCGGGGAGTCCCGTCCCCCCCCCACCCCACCCCCCACCACCTCCTCCTCTGCTTCTCCTCCGTTATACTCTCCAGAAACATGTCGACCTACTCAAAATGGACGCTAAAATTTCTCAACATCACAACTTTGGGTGGACTGAAGCCGCCCAGAGGCCGAAACCTCTCTCCCGTCTCCCGGAGCGGCCCGGGGACACCTCGGAGACGGAGCGGGGGACAACCTGAGGGGACCGGGGGAGGACCGGAGGGAGAGCTTTTTAAAGCTCTTTCAAAGCCAATTCCATCCCCTCTCTCGGTGGGAAAACTTCCCCGCAGCTCCGTGGTGCTGACCCGGAGAACACATCCGGGGCCCCCGCACCGATATTCTCCCTCAAACGGAGCAGATTTGTGCTGATAAAGTTTCTCACAACACTCCCCCCTCCCCTCCCTCCTCCCCCGCTACCACCACCACCACCTCCTCCTCCTCCTCCTCCTCCTCACCCCTGCCGGGAGGAGAGCGACTTACCTGTGGGTTCATCGGAGCAGCTCCCGGGTCACATCCAGCCGCGTCCGAGGAGCAAAGTTTGGGGAGCAGGAGGAGGTTTCGGCTCCATAAAGGAGCTCCGCTGCTCCTCATAAATATTCAGGTCGCGTCCGGATGGCCACACAGCACCTCCTCCTCCTCCTCCTCCTCCTCCAGCAGCACCGCATTAACAGCTCCCCAAACCTCCACGTTCAGCCCCAAACTCCCGCGGGGGGGAGGGGGGTGGTGTGTGTGGGGGGGAAGAGTACCGGACCGGACCGGATCGGACCGAGCGGAGCGGCCGGCGGGGCTCCGGCCCCCCCTCCCCGGGCAGAGAGCTCCCCTCCGGCCGCTCCGCTCTCACTCTCTGACAACAGAGAAGAAAGCTCGATGTTTCCTTACCTGGTGACATTGGATCTCCACTTGCAGCGCTTCTTGCGGGCCCTGGACCTCCATGTTCGGAGCCCGGCGGCACTTTGGTGCCACTTTGCGCCGCTCCGAGACGAACTTCAGGCGGAATTTGGAGGTTTTTTGCAGCCTCAGTAACAATTGAAAGAAGAATTACTCCGAGCTGCACCAGCAAGTTCTCCCTTTTTTTTTTTTTTTTTTTTTTTTTTTTTTCTACCAGGCTGAAGGACTCATCACTACACTTTCCGCCCGTCTTCAAAAGTGCTCCGGAGCGGGCGGGAGGCCTCGAGGCCGCGGCCGGACGCTCTCCTGGTCACGGCCGGACGTCGACGGGTCCTCCGGGGCGGCGGCTCGGCGGTTCCGTCGGTGATTTTAAGTTGAAAAACGGGAACTAGATGTTGTCCGAGTCCGCGGCTTGATTTCACTTTGCCTCGGGAAAAGTAGTGCTGCGGCTGTCAATGGTAATTCTCGAGTTCCCGGATGGAGACCCCTCCCCCTCCCCCGCGGTGTGCGCACGCGCAGTGTGCGGCGTGTCTGTTTTTCTGATGAAGTTTTTCTGATTATAATGACGATTTCACACAAAAAAAACAAGTTAAGAACGACGCATACGCAAAGATTTTAAACTCACATGAGCCAGATTCAATAAAAACGTGGCAGAAATGTGGGTTTTATTCAAATACACATGAACTTACTCAAATGTTATTGTCCTCTTGAGTCATCTGAGAATAATCTCGTCACATGCATTTGTTTACGCGTCTGTCTTCTCGTCTTATACTCATGTTATATTTGGCTTTGTTCTGTTTTCTTTTTAATATTTATGAATAAAGAACTTTTAGACAAGAGAAAAGTCAGATTTTCAACACATAGGGACAAACATTACAACTGAACAAAGACTGCCATCAAATAAAAACACAGGGAAACATTTATTTTCTAAATATGAAAATATTTTTAACTTTGACACTGTATTTCTAGTTTCTAGTCAGGTATTTATCTCTGTTTGTGTCCCCTGGTGTTAATCTTTTATGTGACCTAAATATGTTTAGTACTTCATTGATGCAGGTCATAATGCCACATGATGACAACTACAAAACACATTGAAGTCATAACTTTAGAGGAATTTATTTAATTTGATCCTCATATACTGTTAGTTTTGTCAGAAAACATTGTTTTCAGGATTAAATTAATCTTTAGGAAGTAAATTCCGGCAGGTCTTTTGACTATTTCCACTAAATTTGACAATAATCTTCCAGAACACAAACCTTTAAATGAACCTTTTTGTGAATTAAGTCGTTTTACTTTTTAATCACAAATATTGTGTCAACACAGGTTTGCCTGACATTATTCCCTAACAAAGTTTGCATTGTTATATCTGTGGTGCCATAAACCTTTCACTAAATCAGGCTTTTGAACATTTACATTCAGGATAGTGACTCAGACTTTATTATCCTTTGGTCGTGAATAATGACACTATAGCTAAACCCACACATCTGTCAAGGTAATTCCACATTATTAAGATATCTAACAGAATAATAATGCGAAGAAAAGGTCCAGTAAAATCAATAAATTGCTGGGAACTGCCCCCCCCCCCCAAAAAAAAACTTTCATCTGTCAGAAATGATTAGTCACACTATGAGATATATCTATATTTCTGTATAAAACCCCAGCAGAGGCTCTTAACAACTCAATCTGGCAACAGAGATAAATAAGCTCAAGTGATGCGTGTGAGGCATAAAAAAAAATTACAACAAAGGAGCAAGAATGGCACAATACTATATGGAAGACCAAAAATATTGAGGAAAATAATAAGTAGAGGAACAAAACTCTAAAAATGCAAAAAAAAAAAAAAAAAAAAAAAACAACGAGTAAAAGTGAACTGAGCTTCCATGACATGGGAGAGGAAAAAATGGAAGCAGCTGCCTTCACTGCTTCACTCTGAACTTCTGACACTCACAAAAGAGCCAAACACATGAAACATGTCGGCTCCGGCGCAGAAACACGTCCAACGGCGTCACACGCTCGTCTGTGTTTTTACCCCCCGCGCACACAAAGGGGGCAAATGGAGCAGTTTGTTCTCAGAAACACGTCCAGCTTCTCCCCCCACATCATTCCCCCCTGACAGACCCCCATCTCGCCAGAACACTCATGTCGACCTGCGATTGGCTGAGCCCAGGGAAGAGGGCGGGACGAGTTGTGACTTTCCGTGTGACAGGACGGTGAGCCAATGGGCGAGTGAGGAGGCTGGGAGAGGGGCGGGGCTTGTGAGAGTGCTGCGGAGTGGAGACTCCGGTAGTTTGACTGGAGCGGTCAGGCCCGCGTGTCACTTTCTGGCTCGAGACGCCCGTCGAGGGGAGCCGTGCGGCGGCCGCGGCAGCACCATGGACAGAGGCAGGAGGAGGGCTCACTCAGTAGGATCCATCCGCCGCCATGTCGGCTCCGCCCGGCCTGTTCCCCGTCCCGCTTGCGGGGGGGGGGGGGGGGGGGGGGTGTTCGCAGGCCTGAACCCGCCGCAGAGCCGCTGGAGCCCTCCCCCCACCCGACAAGCCGCTTCGCCCCCGTCTGCTGCTACTGCTGCTGCTGCTCCCCATTTCACGGCTCAGCGGAGAAGCTCCGAAAGCCGGAGTCCAGAGAGAAGGAGCAGCAGGAGTACGAGGAGGTCGTGGTTGTGGCCGGTGTGGTGTTGGAGGTCACCCCGAGGCGCCTCCACACACCTCCCCCTTTTAAAGTTTCACTCCTTGTTCGATGGAGCCTGTTGAAGAAGGAGGGAGGAGAAGGGAAAGAGATAATACAATAAAAATACAACAACACACACACAGGATAAAAACACACAAGTTAAAAAAAATAAAAAGCATCACTGCTGCAAAAAGGTCACCAAAGAACAACAAAAACACAGAAAAAGCCTCAAAACAACACGTCGATACATTATCAGTAGAATTCTAACCAGGTGCGTCAGCGCCCTCTGTTGGTCACACTGAGTACACTAAGGGAGGGTCGACGGAGGGGTCAACAAACCCCCTTTTTTTCCTGATTAACAATGACCAGGTGGGTCTGAACTCTCAGGTACATCATGTAGCCATTAACGTCTCAATAGTAAAATAAATGGAACCACAGTCACTTCTCCTGTCCAGCTGCTCTAAGCAATGAAGTTAGCATGCTAACAGCTAGCGCAAGACATCTGAAGTCTCATCTACTAAGGAACAATAAAGTATTTTTTGTCTGTTGTTTTCATGATTAGCAGTTGAACTCTCAAACATTCACTCCAAAAAATTGCCGTGTCAGTTTCTTCTCATTTCCGTTCCGATGTGATACAGAATCTAATCACACAGTATGTTATTGTGTTATTTCTCTGTCCAGCTCTCTTTCTCTCTCTCTCTCATCATTATTTTTTTTACATGATATTTGTCCACCTTCAGAAAGGTGAGGCTGTGAGTTATCCTTTTAATGTCTTTAGATAAAATAGTCCCTGAACTTCAAAAATGGAAATAAATCCTGTTTGTCCAAATCACACATATCACTTAAGTTATTTGAACAATGCCACAGTAGGAAAAATGCTGATATGATCCAGTAGGGGTTGTATTGCTATAGTTTATTGTGTTTAAACCTTCTTAAAAGTCTATTTTATGCTTGTTCTTTTGCTGAAAGCCCGGACTGCCAACTGCAATTTCGTTGTGCAGATGGAAGCATATGCATAATACCACTAAAATGATTCTGATGACCACAGATTGTATTTGTGACAGGGTCATAATAACACTCATAAATGTAAATAAATCTCTGAAATGGATCCTATTGAGCTCATAAAGACGAAATCATGCCACAAAACATACCCCATTAACCTTCTACAGTGTTTCTCAGTGTTGAGTTAAGACAAACGCCAGCCTGCTTTTGGACGTCCCTCTAAGTTCCTTCGCAATATTTCAACCTGTGTAAACCTTTACTGTACCTGAGGTAAAGGTCTCTTTTTGAACACTCTGTGACTTTTAGATCTGAGTTGTGGAAGTGTAGTAAAGTTTTTTTGTTTGTTTGTTTTTCCTGACACAAAATCCAGGAGCTACTCTTTGTTTCCTTTCCTGTTTCCTTCTTGCTCCTTCCATTAGCTGGTGGCCAGCTGGCCGGGGGCCTCCCGCGGCCGCTCGGGCCCTCAGCTCGCTGCCGTCTTTCTGCAGCACCTGTTCATGTTTGGTTGGCAGCACTGAAAGCTTGGAGAGCAGCCATCTGCTGCCCTGCTCCATACCATCTACACCAAAAAATATGTTAAAAGAAGACTTGCTAAAAGATGTAAAGTTTGCATCTCTTTTAGCCAGATGTCTTATGACACACTTCAAATTCTGAATAAGAAAAATGACATTTGTGTGGAATAAAATTGTAATGAATGAAAATGGACAATTTTTCTCATGAAATCCATTAGTATTATGGCAAAAAATAGTCTACGTTCAAGTGAAGGCAACAAAAATGGTCTCTTCATTGTGTTTTTGGATGATTTATGCCCCCAAACATGCAAAAATGGCCAATGCGTTTTTTCTGTACCAACAAATGGAATGACATGTGACTAGAAAACTAAATTAGGCTATGTATGTTCCTCAAATAAACTTTGATTAAGCGCTAATATTGTTTCATTATTAACTATTAACAGTTTAAGGAATTTCAGCTCAAAGTCTGTCTCTGTTACAGAAAGTTCCGGCAGAAATTGTGTGACAAGTTTTTGGGGAAATTGTTTTACTTCATTTTCAGATTCCTGTGAAAATTCTACATAAGGTTCAACTTTTTAAAGACTTCAAATAAGAAGACTTCAAAGGCTAACAATTTAACAGCAAAGGACAAATTATCTTCTAGTTTCGAACTGATTGTCATGATTATTGTGATTTGTACATTTTGCAGATTATTCCATGGCGGCTGCTGCACATTAATAACAGACTACAAATCCCAGGCACCCCGGCTGGCTGGCTGCTGCTACGCGTGCGCGTAGAGGCGGGGCGCGGGAACACACGCGGATATACTAGCCGCTGTAAAATGGCGGTGTGTGCGGGACGCTTTTAGCCTCGAAGCCGGTCCTTTTATCACACGGTAGAGACGCACCGAGAGCTGCCCGGAGCCGTGAGGTGTACAATTAAAGGCGGACATCTGAATCTACATTCCAAAGGAGGTGCGTCAATTTAACGGTGGGCAGAAAACGAACCCGGAACCGGCGGCTATCCCCGTTTCACGCGACGTTAGCGGCTAAATGCTAACCGAGCGGGCCGGTTCATGACGCGGTCAGTTAGCACAGCGGTTAATATAACAGGCTAATAGCACGGGGACTGTTCCAACTGCCATTAATAACAAGAGTAACCAGTTAACTATTAACCTAGTAAAGACTTCAGTGACGCTCTTTACCTGAGCGGAAGGTGTGCCTGGGCGCTAACCTGGGGTAGTTACCTGCCTCACGGTGAACTTTATCCAGAGGTTGAGCTACACGAACGGGTCTCAAAAAGGCGATTTAGCTATGAAGTGATATTTAATCAAACACAAATAGCTTCAACTAATCGATTAACTTTCCTCGACAAAGAGTGTTAAAATGTCTGAAACCAATCATTCGTCACCTGCAGTTTACCAGGTTACTGATGGTGTCGTTCCACACACCATGCCATGAACTCAATCCTTCCACTCAATTTGGGGTTCAGTGTCTTGCTCAAGGACATATGGACAGGGGCAGATGGGGAATTGAACCTGCGACATGATCACTATACCAACTGAGCCGCAGCAGGCCGAGAAAAGCCACAGCTGGATGTAAAATAAGACCACCTCAAAACAAAACTTAATCTCCCAGCTACTAAAATAACACTGGTAATTAGTTGTGCACATGAGCGAGTGGTTGGACAATAACAACAATGGCGGCCTGTGTGTTTCAGGGCGATGGCGAAGAGGATTGCTGATAAGGAGCTGACGGACAGAAACTGGGATCAGGAGGAGGAGGGCGAGGAGGTGAGTGCCGCTCCACCGCACTGCATGCTGGGAAGTAAACGGGAAGTGAGTTGCTGACACGTGGCCTGTGTTTTCCTCATCAGGCGGGGACGTTCTTACTCGCCAGTCAGGATGTCCTGAAGAGTCGAGCGATCAAGAGGGCCAAACGCAGGAGCACCGGCCCCGAGGTACCTCTTCCTCCACCCGGTCTCCTCTTCCTCACCTCCTCTTCCTCGCCTCCTAACTCCTCCTGGATTTGTGTTTCAGAGCGAAGGAGCCGGAGCGTTCAAGGGTTTTAAAGGTTTTTCTCTGGCCTCGGTTGGAGGCGGGGCTTCTCCCGCCGGGGGTGGGGCCTCGTCGGGAGGCGCGTCGTTGGCGTTCTCTGGCTTCGGTAACGGCGGCGGCTTCAAAAGTCCGTTAGGTCTGACCAACGGGAGCAGCGGCGCTCCGGCATTCGGAGGCTTCTCGGGTCTCCCCACCTCCTCCACTGGACCCGGTAAGCCAACATGGCCACTCTCCGTTGCCATGGAGTGCACTTCCTGTCTTGTCGTCGTCCTCTCACGACTCCACCTCCTCCTCCTCTCAGGTCTGACCTTCACCAGCCCTGCCCCCGCGGACACCAAGCAGACGAACGGCTCCACCCCGCCGCCGCCCCAGACCTCGTGCTCCAGCACGACCGCGGGAGGAGCAGGGGGGAGCAGCAAGGAATACCGGCGGCAGCTGACGGCGCTCAACGTGTCCGTACGAGACTGGATCACCAAACACGTCAACGACAACCCGCTCTGTGACCTCAACCCCATCTTCAGAGACTACGAGCGCCACCTGGCCTCCATCGAGAAGCAGTATGGCGCCACGCCGGCTGACGGAGGCGCAGAGGAGAAGAAGCAGGATGCTGACACCTCCTCTGCTCCTGCTGCTGCTCCTCCCTCCGCCTCCCCATTTTCCTTCAGTAAAACAGAGAAGAGCACCTCCTCCGCTCTCCCCACCGGAGTCTCCTTCAAGTTTGGTCAGAAGGTTGACAGCTCGGTCCTCGGCTCCTTAGGCTCCGCCCCCAGCTTCTCCTTCTCCACCTCCTCATCGTCCGGCCCCTCGATGTTCGGAGGAGCCACCGCGCCGCCGTCGTTCAGCGGGGCGAAGACGGACGACGCACAGCCTGCAGGTCAGTCGAGAGCACAGGAAGTGAGGTGGAGCACATTTAAGGTCAAAGGTGAAGCGTCGAGTCGGCAGCTCGACACTTTTAGTCTCGTCTGTAAAGATGAACTCGAAACGAGCACCACTGAATCGGATTGTCAATGTTTTCAGCGGACGAGAACGCGGAAGAGTCGGAGGAGCCGCCCAAACCCGACGTCAAGGAGGTGAAGGAAGACGACGCCTTCTACTCGAAAAAGTACGTCCGCGTTCCCTCCTGTTCTCGTGCTGAAAGTTAAAAAGATTGTCGCCGCCGCTCACGTCCCGTCGCCGATCCGTGTGCGCAGGTGCAAGATGTTCTACAAAAAAGAGTCCGAGTTCAAGGAGAAAGGTGTCGGAACGCTGCACCTGAAGGAGACGGCCGAGGGCAAGGCGCAGATGGTCATCCGTGCCGACACCAACCTGGGTAAACAAACCGAGGCCGTGCAGCACACACACACACACACACACACACACACACACACACACACACACACACACACACACACACACACACACACACACACACAGTCAAACGTGTTTCTAACTCGCCTGTCATCCAGGTAACATCATGCTGAACATCCTGGTGGGGTCCTCCATGCCGTGCTCGCGGGTCGGGAAGAACAACGTGATGGTGGTGTGCGTTCCAAACCCGCCGCTGGACGACAAGAGCCCCAGCACCCCCGTGCCGCTGCTGATCCGCGTGAAGACCGCCGAGGACGCCGACGAGCTGCACAAGATCCTGGAGGAGAAGAAGAGCTGAACCCCACCCCTCCCCTCCCCTCCCCTCCATTGTGGACCCCTCCCACTTATCTGCAGGCCCCTCCCACCCACCCCTCCACAACACCACACCCCCTCACGTGACTCCGCCCCCTCTGATCTTGCGGTTGTGTCAAATGACTTTTGTGGTCATACTGTGAAACGTTTAAACCCCCCCCTCCCTCCTCACACAGCTGTATTTTTTTTTTTTCTTTTGGGGGAGGGGGGCGCTCTGGATAAAGAAGGGCCAGTCAATTTGGTTTTACAAATTACCCCCTGCAGCCAGCGCTGACTTTTACTGTTTAACTTTTTTGGGGGGGCGGGGACTATTTATTACAGCGGAGGGATTTCTGCTGAATCTCACGTCTGTAAATCTGTCGTGTTTTTATTTTTTTGTTAGTTTTTTTTTTTTAAGTGTCCTTTGTGTGGCCGAGGGTCCGTCCTTCAGGAAACACGCCGTCATCATTCAGCTGCATTCGTAAAGACGTTTATCGCAATAAAAAGGAGGGAAAACACCATTTTGCTTCTTTTTATTTCCAATACTTTCTTTTGATGGATAAAACTTCTTAAAGGTACAGTACGTCAGATTTACAAATTGGATAAAGCTTCGGACTAAAACACTGGTAAATTTTATTGTAACACTGTAAAGAAGTGCAGAATTTCATTAAGCGTTGTGTGTGAAGTGACCTGGTTCATCCAGCGGGGGGTGCTGCAGCACCGTGAGTGAAACGCACATTGGCAGAATTTTTCTGCTAACGTGTATTTGAATAAATTAAGGAAAAAGGTAGTTTGGTAACAGAAGATCAGACGATAACATGCACACTAATCGTGAGTGAGCAAAAGCTGTGATGTCATCGATGACACGTCAATGTTCTGAGCATACAAAAAAAAAGTTCAAAGCGTTTTACAGTGCAAACGTGATCAAACCGCTCCGTGTGGTACATTCAGCCCGAGGCGCTAACAGCTATCGCTAACAGAGTGATCAGGATCCATTAGTCAGCCTGGGATCCGCCGGGCGCCATTCAAAGTCCCTGTGAGCGAAATTCACCATCAAACACGACACGAAGAGGAAAAACACGGACTTTGATCCACGGCGGCGCTCAAAGAACCGTCTCTGCTGAGCGACTCGAAACAAACCATCCGGGAAAGATTTGATCTTTAAGTTAAAAATCTGAAGAGGGGAGGTGGAGGATGAGGAGGGGGGAGGAGGTGGTGATCAAGGGGGGGGAGGTCACCCAGGTGAGGCTTAAGGCTTGAGGATCCCACAACACAAACAAAAAGCGTCACTTCCTGTTTCTTTCCCTTTTGAAGCTTCGGGTTTTTCAGGTTAAAAGTCTCCAGTTTTGTCCGAGTCGCCCTTTCATTAATAAAGCTTGAAAACCTCGAGCTTCCTGTGAGGGAGTTTGTGTTTCTTCAGTGTCTTATAAAATCTGTGAAAAGTGGACTTGCTGGCGGATCATCTTCATCATCCTCATCTTCCTCCTGGTGGTCCGACAGCCGGGGCGGAGTCTCGTGTTCTAATTAGATCAAGACAAACGTTGCTTCCTGATCATTACAAGAAATATAACCATCTATATATTTTTTTTATCTTATTTTTTCCATAACGTTTGCTGCATTTTCCAGATTACTTTCCATGAATTTGCCTTTTTTTAAACTAATATAAATTTTTTGTGAAAAACTTTACTATTTGAGAAATTAATACTTTATTGTGGCCAAAAATGTCACATTTTCTTTTAGAAAATTATGACTTTACAGTATTATTTATGTGAATACCGACTGAATTTTCAATTATTTATTATTATTTTAAAACTTTTTCTTAAATACATTTTTTTATCAGATTTTTCCCATTAAATCCCAAAATAAGAGTAACGGCTTTAACATTTCCTGTAAAAACCAGCGAAACGTGACTGATTATTAAAGATTTCACAACTTCAGCTCAGATTGAGGCTGAAATTGAAAGTTGTTTAATTGAACCTGAATGGTTCATCAATTGTCTGTGACCCCGCCCACAACCCCCGAGACCCCGCCCACTTGTGCATCCTCTGTCCTCTGGCTCCGCCCCCTGATGGGTGACTGCGTGGAAGTGATGAAGCAGCAGATTTTGTTTGGTTTCTTTTTTTTTTAACACTAACACACATTTCTTCACTTCCTGTCTCCGCTCACACCGACGGCCTGGCTGGAAGAGGAGGAGGAGGAGGAGGAGGCACTTCTCGGACGGCTGGTTTGACTAGTTTGTGTGTGTGTGTGTGTGTGTGCGCGAGTGTTGAGTGTAGACACCAGGGGGCGCGGCGGTGGTCTCTGAGGCAGGAGGCACTTGGTAGTGAAGCTCTGAGGTCTCACGCTGCTACGTCATCAGGATGGGCTTCTGCCTCACCTCCAGGATGTCTGAGACACACACACACACACACACACAATCAGTCAACTTAACTCACTGTCATTTACAGCAGTGGTCCCTAACCCCCGGGCCGCGGACCGGTACCCGGATCAATTGGTACCGGGCCGCCCAAGAAATAATTAATTATTTCCGTTGTATTTATTATCTGAGTCTGAGCAATCTTTTATTTTGGAAAATGACCGGATTCTCTCGGTTACATCTCTCGGTCACTTGAGCGCCAAACATTTAACATTTGGAAAGTTTCTTTTCGAAGGGGAAAAGGGCCGGTGAAGAGACGGAAGAAGAGCCGACAACTTCCAAGAGAAAGAAAGTTTTTAAACAGACAGTACCAGGAGTTCTACTTGAAGTATGGATTTATCGCGACATGTGATTCCCACAGACCAAAGCCCGCTCTGCATAATATGCGGCGAACGGCTCTCTGACGAGGCAATGAAGCCTTCAATAATATAAACAATCTACGAAACTCCCCCCCCCCGGTCCGCACTACAATTGTCAAGCATTGACCGACCCGCGGTGATAAAAAGGTTGGGGACCACTGATGTACAGTACACAAACAAGTTTGTACACGTCACGCATTTTCACTCTACAGGATGCAGTGTGTGTGTGTGTGTGTGTGTGTGTGTGTGTGTGTGTGTGTGTGTGTGTGTGTGTGTGTGTGTGTGTGTGTGTGTGTGTGTGTGTGTCTGACCGGTGGTGATGCGGTGCAGCGGCAGGGTGACGTAGGTCAGGTGCGAGTACAGCAGGAAGAAATCCTCGGTTCGGTTCAGTTTGAGCCAGGAGCCGACCAGCGAGCGTCCGGTCCCGGAGAGCGAGCGCGAGCGCAGGTTGGTGGCCGAGTGCAGGTCTGAGGACACGCAAACGGGAAGTCAAGATACTTGGTTCCCGGGTTCAAGTCCGGGTTGCGGTCCAGATGGACTCGTTCCGGTCGCGAGGCGTTGGGTCAAAGTGCTGGTTCGGGATCACCTTCTTGGTCCTCCTCCCGGAAGAACTCCTCGCTGTCGTTGGCCGAGTGGGACTTCTTCATCTCTGCGATCCGGTTTCGCGGCACCTTTCTCCGCAGGGACGGCGAGAAGAAGGAGGGCCGGTTCCTCTCCGGGGTCGGAGGCGTGCTGAAGGAGGTCACCTGAGGGCGGAGCCACAGAGCACCGTCAGCCCCGCGTCCTCTCGCCTGTGATGTCACACGGTGAAGGGGGGGTGGGGATTTCTCACCCTCTCGTGTTCGGGGGACACCTGGTCCTCCTCGGTACCGCAGGGGGACGTGTCTCCGGTGGGCACCCTGCTGACGGCCATCTCGGCGTGACCTTTGCCCTGCGGCCCCTTCATCCTCACGAACTCCATGTTGTTGTACTTGTAGAAGCCGAACGACATCCGCTGCGCCATTTTCGCGGCCACGCTAACCTGCGGCACGCCACACAGACACCCGCTGAAACATTACCGACACCGACCTGAAGGGGCTTCCTGAGCGCCGTTGGCATTGAGTCTCCGGGGTTCTCACCCGGTTGTCGTAGACCTTCTTGAGCGCCTCGTAGCGGATGGAGCCCTGGAAGATGACGCCCTGGAACGTGTTGCTCTTGTCGCTCGCCACCAGCTCCACGCAGACCATCTCCCCCTCCCCCACCGTCATGTCGCTGAACACCTGAACGCACACACACGATCGCACCGTTACCACGACGACGTGCCGATCGGCGGGGCCGACGTGCCGGGAGGCGCGGCCAACCTCCTCGAAGTTGTCGATCATGAAGAAGATGTTGGGGTAGCTCATCTTCGACTCCTCGCCTTTGCTGTCCATGGCGTGTTTGCTGGGCGAGGCGAACACTTCCTGCGGAGCAGCACAGACACACGGCGTGAGGGGCGGAGCCAAGGAGCCGAGGAGCCCCGAACCAGAACCGGCGACTTAACGGGCGGCGGTTTCCGACCTGACACTTCTTCTTGTGGATGTGGATGTCCCCCGCGTCGGAGCGCGTGCACACGGCACACGTCACCACGTAATCCAGCTGGAAGCAACAAAAGGGGGGAAGGTTCCGAGACCAGGGCCGGGACTCGACCCGGGTACGGGAACCCGGCGGCTCAGATCTGGTCTTACCTTCTGCAGGATCAGGTTCAGGTAGACGCTCTCCTCCCAGTCGATGTCGGGGTCTCCGAGGCCCGGGAGCTTTTTAGAGTCCCTCCGGTAGACCTCCACCTCCACCTGGAACACAAAGAGCGTCAACGCCTCCTGCTTCTCACAGTCACCGAGTGTGTTTATAAGTTGCACACACACACACGTTTCCACGGCAACCGTCAACGCAGGCCAACCTACAGTTGTACTCAATAGCAGTGTGCTTAAAAACGCAAGTAAATCTGAAAATCCTTGTATGTATTTTTATTTCAATCACATATTCCGAATCGAAACCTGAAGAAGAGTCTATTTGTTTTCTTTTAGTAACTTTACAGGAAATTTAGAAAAATTTCAGCTGCTCCCACAACTCTGCATTTCTTGATCGTGCTTCAGAAATCAAAGAAAGACGTTTTTCTGCGTTCGATCAAGTTCCCCCTATCGGGATCGTGCTTGTTCCGACCAACTCCTCAACTTTCACTCCGTTGGTCCGGAACCAAGAAGCTGCCGCTCGCCCGACTGGCGAGTTTGGGTCTGTCGTCTTGTCCAATCTCACATTTCGAGAGGCATTTCACCAGAGAACGTTTCTCTTCGGGCCAATTCAATGTGCTCTTTGGCAAATTCCATCCTCTCCGTCGTGTCGTTGGCCGAGTCTTTGTCATTCTGGCTGTTCGCGGATCCACAGTCAGCCATGTTCTCCCACGTCGCTCTGCTCACGCTTTCCATTTTCAGTATGCAGGTTTTATAAAAAAAATGTTTTCAAAAAAGTCTGGAACCATCAATTTTTCTTCAGAGAACATAGATAAGAACCACCGGATTGATTCATTCCTTTACACTTACAGGATGTGTGTGTGTGTGTGTGTGTGTGTGTGTGTGTGTGTGTGTGTGTGTGTGTGTGTGTGTGTGTGTGTGTGTGTGTGTGTGTGTACCTTCTTTCCCTCCGAGGTGTGTGTATTGACGTATGACAGCTTCCTGCGGACGTAGAACAGCATGTCGTCCTGTCGAGGCGTCCACTTCTCCATGAAGTATGTGGAGAACATCCAGGTCCAGAACACAATACGGTCATCTTTGAAGCAGCCTGAACACACACACACACACACACACACACACACACACACACACACACACACACACACACACACAATCAGAAAAAATCACCTGGAAGTGCTGCCCCCTATGTTCACAGGTGGTATCACATGAAACTTTAACGATCTTGACAAGGAAGACTATTTATTTCTTTCAATTTGTATTTGTTCATTTAAGCTCCCAACAACTTGTTTTGGAGAAAAATGTTTCAAATATTTATATTAATCACTTAATACAGCATTCACTTCGTTCACATGCAAGAATCTCACAAGTCTCATGAAGAAATAACAGCGTCAAATAATAAAAAAATAAGACAAATGTAACAGACTCCAAGCAGTTTGTTTTGTCTTTAAATCTTTACTGTCCATGACCCGAGGTCACCTGCTGCTGTGTCTCAATCCAAAACTGTCCCCCTAATGTCCCAATGTTTATATTTCACGTTTTCATTTCTCCATCACTCCAATATCAGCTTCTCTTCATTGGCTTCCTGTTGAAGGAAGAATGTCAAAACTCTCCTTTATTTCTTTCTCTCCCATACAGGGAGGTTACACTATTACAGAATATCACCAATATCCACCTCTGTCTGCTTCTGCACGTTTCTAACTATTAAAAAGGAAGTTGTTGTTGGTTTTTCCCCCTCTCCACCAAATACTTGTTCAGGTGGAATTGTTGGGGTTTTTTGTCTGTAAAAGTGGGGAAAAAACCATAAAAGGAACCAAAGTAGACTCTAAATAACTGATTAGTTACATGGTACTCTGAGGGGAAGATGAGTTACTAGTGACTGCAAATACAAAGCAACTAGTTGCTTTGACTGTTGTTACAGCAACCGGTCTGATCGTGAAACTGATCCTGGACTCCAGGATCCTGGACCCTGATCCACGACCAGTTTCCCCCACCCCCCCGGGGGGGGGGGGCTCCCGCTGTCAGACCCACCGATCCCGCTGATCTCCTGCCGGTTGTTCAGGCGGCTCCGCTCGTCCGCGATGGCCTTCAGCATCTCCTGCAGGGATCCGTCCGGCTCTCCGTTCTCCTCCTCCGTGGGTCCGACAGGCTTACACAAACCGGGGAAGGACGCCATCTCCGGACTGGGCTCATGACAGTCCGGGCGAGCGGTTAACTGGCACGGAGAGGAGGAGGAGGAGGAGAGGAGGTCCTCCCCCCGGTTCTCCCTCCGATTCACCCCGGGGATCACACTCCAATGACAGGGGGGGGGGGGGTTCCGGACCGACGCGTCAGGCGGAGTTAAAGCCGGAGGAAAGGCGGAGGCAGGCCGGGCCGGGCCGGTGCTGAGGGAGAGTCCGGTCCTTCCTCCGTGGATCAGCTGGAAACACCCCTCACACTTCCTGGAAAAACACGAGGCTCTTAAAGGAGCAGGACACCGCCGCGCGGGTCGAACAGGCAGCTGGTGTTACGGGAGGGAGCGTCACCCCGACAATCAAGTGACACGGAAAACCCCTACATTCAGGACATTGTCCCATTTTTGTTGTTGTTTTTTTTCTTTTCTTCACAATTTACTTAAAAGTCAATTCAGAAACACCATAGCATATTACATGACAATTTTATTTTTGTAAAATATTTTTCCTGTTTTGAAACATTGCACATGCTTGAAATGCTTAGTTTATACAATACAAGAATAAATGACTATACTAGAATTTCTTACGTAATTATACTGTTTTTTTCTTAATGATGTTGCTCTTGTGTTTTTATTCGATCTTATTTGATGTTGTAATGACAAAAACAAAAAAACTTTTTTCTCTAAATCAATACAATTCAACTTGAACTTTTCTTTTAAAATGAGAAATAAATTCTAACTGTCAAGTGACTTGATCAAACTTTATCTATGAAAGCCGCAAAAGAGTTGTGTTGAAAATCAGGTAAAATTAATAAAACTAAGTTAGAAGTGAAAAGAGAAATTAAACTTAAACATTTCCCAAGAAATGCAAATTAATTTAAGGTGATTTAATCTTATTTTAATGGAGTATTTTAATTTACTCCGATCAGCTGGTCAACCACGCTCAACAGATACAGAATCGAACGCACCCATGTTAGCTTTGCTGCTAAACCAACAACCGATAGAACAGCTCCGCGAGACGACTGGTTCTCGAGAATAAAACTTTTTAATGGTCCTATAACGTGTTTTCATAACGTGCACGTGCTATGTTTTAAGGCACCGAGAAAATATTTCTCGAGAATTATCTAGATGCTAACGGCTAACTTTAGCTCCTGCGGCTCGCCTGCAAACTCTTTAAAGAAGGGTCGTTTCTTTTAATTCACGGTGCATACCGCAGGCTTCTCCTGCGTGTCTGTGCGGAGCTTCGAATCGACAGCCTTTATTAACGTTACGACAAAAGTCCAATATGGTAAATTCGGTGCGGCTAAATTAATATTTATTTGTTGTTTCGAGTGACCGCTGCTTGAGTCGCTTCGAGTTAAACTTAGGTTTTTATTTACGTCAAAATACGAAGGTCACCGCTTGTGACGGGAGACCAGATTCTTCGTAACACGGGTGTTGCACCGCAGCAGACTCCGCCCACCGGCCAGCCGCGTGTCCAGAAAGGAGCGCTCTCTTTGTTTTCAGACAAAGAATGACGTCATTGTGCAAGGCGTCTCCGAGCGGAAGCGAGTTGACAAAATAAAATGTAGAATGAATACGTAAATAGAAGTGAGATGTAGAAATACAATTTTTTTAAAAACAGAGTGGAAAAGACCAGAAATTGTTCAATAAGAAAGTGTCAGAGATGTCATTTGTTGTTGTTGTTTCTTTTTTTTCAAAATTAGCAACTAAAAAAAAAAAAAAAACAGAGTGAAAAACGGGTACAAAACTGCTGTCAGGTTTTTATTTTGAAGATATTTTGTGTTTTTGTTTAGAAAAAGAACAAGTGCTCCTGACAATTAGAAACAAAAAGGGGGAAGTGACCACTGGGGCCGTTGAGGCCGATCAGATGAACCCTCGGCGAACGTCGAACGGCCGCCTTCCCGTCGGCCGCCTGACGGGGTTGGCGAACAGGCCGATGGGGTCGTAGCGTGGGCGGGGCATCAGGGGGTGGAGCGGGAGGGGCCTCTGGTCGTACTCGCCCCCGATGATGCCGGGCAGCGCGGGGATGAAACCGAAGTCTCCAGGAAGGACGGCCGGCTGTAAGAAGGGGTGAACGGTCTGGCGGCGCGATTCACGTCGCCTTCGATGCGAGTTCATGTAAATCTGAGAGAGAAAAAAAAAAAAAACACTTGAAACTTGAAAACACTCTTGGGGCAATAAATATGCAAATCAATAATTATTCTGAACTAAAATGAGTGTTTCCGTTTCTAAGTATCTGTTTTACTAGTCTGCCCCCTGCTGGAATAAAAAAAAAAAAAGAAGAAGATTTCATTGGGACTGAAAAATGTCAACTTTGTTTCTCACAGTTTTCCAGTCTTGGTCTCTGGAGCTGCTGCCCCCCGACACTGCACACAGACACATCAGGACATAATGAGGTGATTCATAGGGGAAAAAAAAGAAGAAGTGTAGAAATGACGTGAAACCACCCGGCTCTCACCTCTGGCGCCGAAGTCTCGGTAGTACAGGTGTTTCCACAGCATGGAGTCGGCCGTGGCGCCGTGGAAGTGGCGGCTGGCGGACGACAGGCGGACCAGCGAGCGGACGTCCAGCAGGCGGAGGACGCGGAAGAGGAGCTCCGGGGGAAGAGCCGGCAGACCGAAGGCCACCGGCAGGGCCATCGCTATGGAAACCAGAGTCACACCTCCAGGTTGCCGCTTCTCACATGTTTGTTTCTGGTGTTTTTTGTTCATTTAAAGTGGTTTCTGGTGTTTATTTAAAGTGGTTTCTGTTTATTTAAGGTGTTTTCTATATATTTAAAATGTTTCCTGATGTTTCTTTAAGTTGTTTCTTCAAGGTGTTTTCTGTTTGATTGAGAGGTTTTTATTGTTTATTTAAGGTGTTTTTTGTTGGTTTGAGAGGTTTTTTGTTGTTTATTTAAGGTGTTTTCTGTTTATTTGAGGTGTTTTCTGTTTGTTCGAGAGGTTTTTTGTTGTTTATTTAAGGTGTTTATTTAAGGCGTTTATTCAAGGTATTTTGTTTATCGTTTATTTAAGGTGTTTTCTGTCTGTGTGAGAAGTTTTTATTGTTTATTTAAGGTGTTTTTGGTTCATTTAAGGTTGTTTTCTGTTTGTTTGAGAGGTTTTTTGTTGTTTATTTAAGGTGTTTATTGAAGGTATTTTCTGTTGTGTATTTAAGGGGTTTTTCTGTTTATTTAAAATGTTTCCTGATGTTTATTTAAGTTGTTCCTTCAAGATGTTTCTGTTATTTGAGGGAGTTTCTGGTGTTTATTTAGTGTGTTTTCTCCTTATTGAAGGTGTTTTCTGGTGTTAGAGGTGTTTATTTTTAGTTGTTTTCATGTGTTTGTTCCATCATGTGTCTCAGGTGTCTTCTCGTCTCACCGTCTCTGGCGGCGGCGATCAGCGGGTAGGCCAGCTGGTCTTTGAAGACCCGGGACAGTCTGCGGAGGTCCCGGAAGGCCGCGGCCGCACAGTCTCCTGCAGGGGGGGGGGGGGACCAGACAGACGGTAGTTGTTGCGGGAAGCGGACGCGGTGCCGCCGCCGCCGGGTCGGTCAGACATCAGAGCGGATGGCGGGGGAATCACCTGACCACTCCTCGCTCACGTAGCTGCACGTCTTCACGCAGAGCTTCCGCGCCGTGTCCACCTTTCCCGCCACCTTCAGCACCACTGCGAGGAATGAAGGAGACCCGACCAAGTCAGACGTGTTGCCGCGTGTCCTCGCCGCGCGAGAAAGTGTGGGCGGAGCCCGGACTCACTGTTGATGACGAGGAGAGGGCCCATCACCACGGCGACCACGGCGACCACGCTGCCCTCGCACAGCGGGTGGAGGTACTGCAGCTTGTAGACGCCGCCCGACTTCCACCCGGCGGGCATCTCGTCGGGCCGGAGCTCGCCGTCCTGAACGCAAGACACCGGTGCTCAGAGGAGCGACGGCCCCCGCCGCCGCGCCCCTCCCCCCCCCTGCAATAACCTTACCCGAGGGACGAATCCCGTCTCCAGCATCAGCAGGTGCGCCGCCACCATGACGGCGTCGTCGGGGCTGCGGACCACGTGATACAGCAGCTCCAGAGAGAGCGGCGCCCGGTCCGGCTCCGCCTCGCTGCACAGCATCGGCTCCCAGACGGAGGCCGAAGGACGCATGTCGGACGAATCCTCGCAGGCCATTAACACGTCGACGCCGCCGCCGGACCGCTGAACCAAAACAACAACAACAACATTAATGTGAACCACATTTAAAATCTCAACGCAGCTGCTGAAGACGAGACACAGACACCTGCAGAGTCCAACTCAAAACTGATTTTTTTTTTTCAACTTCACGCTCGTGTCGCTTTCTGGAAATGTCTCGCCGTGGGAGGATCTCCAATGTGTGATGACTCATGTTTTCTCCAGAAGCCGGTTCCGAGGGACTGACAAAGACTTTCCGTTTCATTCTTTTTTTCGGGAGCGTGACGACGCCAAACAACGTTTAACCGCCTCATCGCAAACTTCATGTGCATGACTTTTCACTATTTTCTCTTTATATGATGTCTTTATAAAAAAATAAATAAAAATGACAATAAAACCATCACTTTGTTCACTTTTAGAGGATTTCCAATTGAAACCAATTGAAATATTTCATGGGACTAAAGAGTCACTTTCTGTTTCCATTAAGTACAAACTGTGGAATCTGCCCTCAATGAGATGTGAAGAAAAAAACCAACCCATTAAAGCAGTTTGATCACTTTTGCATCAATACCAGCGCTCAGTGAGGACGACTGTGAGAAACCTCAGACCGGACGTGACGACTCACCTGCTGCAGGGGCTGCTGATCTGAGACGGCGCCGCTCGAGGGAGGAGCTGAGGGAGGAGCTGAGGCAGGAGCTGAGGGAGGAGCTGAGGGAGGAGCGGCGGACTGCGGCAGCACAACGCTGACCAGATCTCCAGATACGATGCCGCAGGACGCCAGCGTCTGACTGCCATCGGTCAAGAAATCGGAACCATTCAGGGACAAATTGAAGTCCGTTTGTGAGCTGGAAGAGAGAAGAAGAGTTCACACAGTCGCACGTAACTGTGTGTGTGTGTGTGTGTGTGTGTGTGTGTGTGTGTGTGTGTGTGTGTGTGTGTGTGTGTGTGTGTGTGTGTGTAACCTGAGGCCGTGTTTTTCCAGCAGAGTCTCTCTGATGACATCACTCAGATCCGTCACACTTGGCTCCGCCCCCTGAAGCTCCACACAACTTGTCCGTTTGTTGATCCGAATTCTGATCTTCATCCTGAGGACACAAATCATCATCATCATCATCATCATCATCATCATGCTGTGCAGCATTGAGACACCACATACACACACACACACACACACACACACACACACACACACACACACACACACACACACACACACACACACACACACACACACACACACACTCACATTACCATCTACAAACGCCACACAGACTCAAACCCGGAACCTTTCTGAGGAAATCGCCTGTTTTCAGTGCGACACACAACTTTAATGTCTTTAACAATTTTTCCATTAGTTTCACATTCTTACTTGTTCCCTCAAGGTCAATAAAGCAGGTGTTTCACGTCGAGTCACTGTTAAGGCACACAAAAGTATGTGAACACTCATTATTTTCTTTTGCTTTGACTCCAGAAAGCAACATTCATATAATACATATTAATATATATCCACGATTTGAATGATCTCTTTCCCTCGAGTTTTTAATTTTTCTTTCTCTGTGGCCACTCAGGGGCTCCGTAAGAAAAAATTATGAATCGAAGTTAAACTACTTTACAAAGTCAATAAGACATTAAAAAGACACAAACATAGCAGGAATGTCCTAAAAATGCTGCACATTTTGATATTTGAATGGTTCAAAGTGTTTCAGCTGCAAGGAGCCGAAACGAGTCAGAAAATGCCAATAATCCTCGGAATGAGTTTTTATACAATCAAATGTCAATAATTCAACCAACATCAGTGTTTTCGGGTGAAAGAATACCAGCATTGTCGCTCCCTGTGTCAAAAAGTGCTACGCCCTTGTATGTGTCACAACATCTACACAGTTTTGTTTACATTTGTGTTGTAAATAGTCACAAACAGAAAAAAGTGTGTTGTTTTTAATGTCTTTTTAAGCACGTAAAGCACTTTGTGCGACACGACCTGTATGAAACGTACAAATTGTATTGCAACTGTTCATTTCAGTAGATGTGTTGACAATATTGCGAGAACGTATATTTACACTTGTTTACAGTGTTGTCGTCCTCCTGGTAAGTTGTAATGCAATACCAGCTTTGAGGCTTCCAGTTTACCTGTCATGGAGTGTGTAGTTTAACTTAAGCTTATATCCACCGTACTAATCAATAATGCTGATGGTGAAATATGTCAGAAGCAATTTGTGTTGTTATTGACGATTATGTGACATGACATTGCATGTTCCACTCACTTTAAATGTTCAAAAACATGCAGCGTGTCAACATTCCAGTACGCTTCCCATGAACGCAATTCTGACTTTCACTTTTATTTTTAAGGTAAAAGTAATTAAATTAATATTGAGTATGGTGTCATAGGTCTTTAACTGCTCACTAACCTAGTTGAAAGTTTAGTTAATCGGTGACTAACCTGGTTATTTGAGGTGTTGCTGATTATTCGGAGTTTCAGCTCCGTCACATTTTCACGTCTCACTTCCGTCAATACAAACCACGTGACCGCAGCACACTTGCTTCCGGTTTGCGTTTCGAAAAATAATAGTTGAATCGAATATACTTATTTTGGTTTTAATAAATGGTGTTCAGCATCAGAGGTATCCAACACCTCCTTATGTTTGTTTATATTTGAATACTAGAGAAGTTATTTAACGAATTTCAGGCTGAAATAGGAGTTAGTATGGAGCTTTTGGTGCTCATCTGACAGAAGTATTGACTTTGTTCATTCTTCTAATCTACATCAGCATTTTAATCAAATCAAATCAAATTGTTTGTTATTATTTTTTGTTTAATAGTATGTCAACGCAATTAAATATTTAGCAAACGATTGGTGGAGATTCTCTGACGACGTGCTGATGCCTCTATTTTGAAGGCTTGCCAGACACTTCCAGTTCTGGTGTCTAACAAACATTAAAGACTACAAATACGGAGGGCGGATAGTTCCTTATAACACCAACTTTCAACGTTATTAAAATAAATGGTCATTAAATAAAAGAGAAAAAGATTCACTTTTAGTTGTTTTTTTTCTTGTTGATCCGATGATTCAATGACAGATCTTGTTCGAATTTTGATACGTCACACCAAATTCAAAATCGCGTTTTTACTACTTGACTGCTCACGGGCACCCGTAAAGCAGCTGCTGCACTCTGCGTCAGTCTAACTCATAAGAAATCAGTGAAATATCGTCGCCGAGGAAGCAAAAATGAGCCGCAGCTACAACGATGAGCTGCAGTTTCTGGATAAAATCAGCAGCAACTGCTGGAGGATCAAAAAAGGCTTCGTGCCCAACATGCAGGTCAGCTAGTTGCTAACCGGCTAACACAGCCGGCTAGCACGTGCGGGTTAGTTTAAAAAAAAATGTTTTTAACTTAACAGCACTGAAACAAACCTCACATTTAACGTCCATTCAGTGACTTTTATTGTCACCTTCGGTGGTTTAACAGCGACGCAAAAATGGGTCTCAAACTGGAGTTAAAACGTGCTGACGTAGCATAGTGACGTAAATGTCAGTGCTACATTATTAGCCAGGAGGCTAATAAATGTAAACATAAATGTGTGTTTATTCTGTAGGATGATGTTAGTCCTATTAGTTGCACTGGAGGGAGTTTTTGGGTAAACATTTGTGTTGAAATGAGCTGATCTGAGACTCTGAGCTGGATAAAGACGTGCAGGTGAAGATGAGTGACTCTTCTGTTTCCAGGTTGAAGGGAACTTCTACGTCAACGAACCCCTGGAGAAGCTGATGTTCGAGGAGCTTCGTAACGCCTGTCGAGGAGGAGGTGGGTTCCTCTGCGAGACTTCCAGTGCCCCCAACACTGACCCCCGCCCCCTGACACTCACCTCTCCGTTTCGTCGCCTCCTCCTCAGGTGTGGGCGGTTTCCTGCCAGCCATGAAGCAGATCGGGAACGTGGCGGCGCTGCCGGGAATCATACACGTGAGTGTGTTATGGCCGAAGCCCGGATCGAGGGAGACCTGACCACCGCTCACTCGGTCTGACTCCTCCACAGAAATCCATCGGACTGCCCGACGTCCACTCGGGCTACGGCTTTGCCATCGGGAACATGGCCGCCTTCGACATGAGCAACCCGGACGCCGTCGTGTCGCCAGGTACGACACACTTGTGTGGAACTTTGTGTTGAAGTGAGAAAAGCGGCTGATGAAAACACCGAAGGGTTGACCCGAACGAAAACACTGAAACCCGCGTCGTCCTTGCAGGGGGCGTCGGCTTCGACATCAACTGCGGCGTCCGTCTGCTGAGGACGAATCTGGACGAGTGCGACGTGCAGCCGGTGAAGGAGCAGCTCGCCCAGGCGCTGTTCGACCACATCCCGGTGGGCGTCGGCTCCAAGGGCGTCATACCCATGAACGCCAAGTATGTGTTTTGGATCAGGAGCGCAGAGGACGAGCTGGAGGTGTGTGTGAGTTACAGTGTGTTTGTGTGTGTGTCAGGGACCTGGAGGAGGCTCTGGAGATGGGGGTGGACTGGTCCCTGAGGGAGGGCTACGCGTGGGCGGAGGACAAGGAGCACTGTGAGGAGTATGGCAGGATGCTGCAGGCCGACCCCAACAAGGTGTCGTCCAAGGCCAAGAAGAGAGGCTTGCCTCAGGTATGCCGGCAGCATTCACCTGCGCGCGCACACACACACACACACACACACGAGGCCGACTGCCTTCTGACATCACTTCCTGTGGCGTGCAGCTCGGCACTCTGGGGGCGGGGAACCACTACGCCGAGATCCAGGTGGTGGACGAGATCTACAACGACTACGCCGCCAAGAAGATGGGCATCGACCACAAGGGACAGGTGTGCGTGATGATCCACAGCGGCAGCAGAGGCCTGGGACACCAGGTCGCCACAGGTGAGAACCGCAGGTAGAAGGTTCCGGACCGGAGGTGGTGAAAGATAGACCCCGGCCCAGAATCGGGGGGGTGGGGGGGGGGGGGCGATCAGGTGACGGTTCCCAGGATGACCTGCGGCAGGTCGGACGTTGTTCTTCGTGTCTGAACGGCGACGTGAAGGAACAGGTGTCTCCCGTCAACAGACGCTCTGGTTGCCATGGAGAAGGCCATGAAGCGGGACAAGATCGTGGTGAACGACCGTCAGCTCGCCTGCGCCCGCATCATGTCCCAGGAGGGGCAGGACTACCTGAAGGGCATGGCGGCGGCGGGGAACTACGCCTGGGTCAACCGCTCGTCCATGACCTTCCTCACCAGACAGGTGCGCTCACCGGGCCGACGTCGAGTTACTTACTTTAATTTCGTGACTCATCGCACCACCTGTTGGTACACGCTGGTATTACAGGACTGATCGTGATGCGGCGACCTCGCTAGTTGATGTAGATTTCTTTTCACTTAATGTTTTTTGTTGCTCTTTTTACATATCGATGATGAATTAAAACATTTTTTTAGGCTTTCTCCAAAGTTTTCGCCACGACGCCGGACGACCTCGACATGCACGTCATCTACGACGTTTCTCACAACATCGCCAAGGTGGAGGAGCACATGGTGGACGGGAAGCAGCGCACTCTGCTGCTCCACCGGAAAGGCTCCACCCGAGCGTTCCCGCCCCACCACCCGCTCATCCCCGTCGACTACCAGGTACTTCGCCCTCGCCACACCGGCGCCACCGGAATTGCCGATACTAACGCAGACGCGTCTCTTTCAGCTGACGGGTCAGCCGGTGCTGATTGGCGGGACGATGGGAACCTGCAGCTATGTCCTGACCGGCACAGAGCAGGGCATGACGGAGACGTTCGGAACCACCTGTCACGGAGCGGTATGACCCTTCTTGGAAACGCCACCGACGTCTGCCGCCGCCGCCGCCTCCTGAACGTCTCCTCTTGTCGTTTCAGGGTCGAGCTCTCTCTCGAGCCAAGTCCAGACGAAACCTGGACTTCCAGGACGTCCTGGACAAACTGTCCGACAAGGGCATCGCCATCCGAGTGGCTTCGCCCAAACTGGTGATGGAGGAGGTGACCACGGCATTTTCATCGTCTCCAGTAAACGTTCAGATCGATTCTTCCACCAAATGCTAACTTTTGTTTGTTTTTTGTTTTTTTTCCACCTTCAGGCACCGGAGTCGTACAAAAACGTGACGGACGTCGTCAACACGTGTCACGACGCCGGAATCAGTAAGAAGGCGATCAAACTGAGGCCGATCGCCGTCATCAAGGGATGAAACGACCGCGCGAGAGACATTTGGACGAGTTTTCTGTTTATAGACTACATTTGAGTTGTGGCCAAGAAAAGTTGGTGGTTTTTTTTGTTGTTGTGAAAAATAAATATGGAGTCCAAACAAGTCGAGTCTTTTAAGTTGAAGGCTCTAAGAGTTTACGAGCCAACAGAGTGCTGACACGATGGAAGTCCACACGGGGAATGAATCGAGTCCATTTACATGAAAAAGTGGACAAAAGGACAAAGTTTAGTTTATTCAAAGCAACATGACTGAGTCGGTGGGGATAAAGCCATTAATCAAATCAATTTAAAGAGTTAATCCGCGGTATCTTTTTTTTTAAAAAAGGAGTAAATTGACGAGTCATGAGATGAGTAAACACTTTATTGGTTCTAACAAATGTTCAAACTGAAGGTTCGTTCAAATAAACACATTTCAGCATCAGATTCATTCATTTGGCAGATTTTTCACTTCACACGTTCATTCATGGGTAAACTGGGGGGGGGGGCAACAGGCCAAATCCCCCACAGAGACTCCAAACAGGAACCAAACGGCTGTTCCGTCTTCAGGGGTCTCATTTTTTTAAACACTTTACTTTGGCTTTCAGTCTTTGTGCTAAGCTGAGCTCACGGAAAACGTCTCAAATTGATTAAGTCTGAAAAGTTTTTGCTCATTTCCACAAAATTAAATCACTCAGAACACAAACGTGATTCAATTCTATTTCCAGAAGAATTGCATTATATTACAGCAATTCTGATTTTTAACCATGAATTCCTTAATCTAATATTTCTTTGTATAGGCATGCACAATTTAGTTACATTTTTTTTTTTTTAGTTCTATAGGTTTTTATAAGCAGACTTGTTAGCATAGTGACAGAAAAACAAAGGGAAACCGTTCAAATTAATTTTGAGCAGAAATATTAACTGTCAACAAATGTCTGCCATTACAAATAAAACCAATGCTCACGTGAGGAAAAATATGTTTTTAAAAATTGGGACATTTTCACCGTTTCACTCCAGGGCGATTAGCCTAGCTTAGCATAACGACTGGAAACTGAAGGAAACCGTTAGTCGGAAGCTACAAAACACAGACGATCGGTTGACGTTCGGAAATTCCGTTGTTTAGTGTGAAAATATATTATTTACATTTTATATTGAAAAAGCTAAAGTGTATCGATCCGACGATTCAATGAACATTTAGTTGAAATTAAATAATATTGAGTCTTCCAAGGGCAAATTTTTTTTTTTTTCCAGGAATTTGTTCATTTCTTTTTTAGACCAATTCTCTCATTTTCCTTTCGAAACTGAAACACATTCAGGCACTTCCTGACTTCCAGCTTTCCAGAAAAACCGTGGGAATTATTCGGGAATTTGATTTGCGTCCGTGAGCCGTCGCTTCAGCCGCGTGCCGATTGTTGCCATAGCCGAACCGTTTACGCCGCGGCGTCGCCGCGGACCCGCTGACCGCGGTTACGTTCGCTAAAAAAATGCAACGTACGCAAGCTACTTCCTGTTCGTGCAGAACCGAACGAGTTACGGATTCCTATCAGCCATTGTGGATTCATACAGAAGCCCATCAGCGCCAAAAACAGAGAAAGAATATTTAAAAGAAAAACGTATGTAAACAGTCCATTAAGTATAAAAAAATATTACTATACTAAAAAATCAACTTAAAATATCCTTCAAATATTTCCAGTTAATTATTTTAAGCTAACTCTTAATGAAAACATTTGGAAGGTTCAAAATAAACAAATTATATAGATATATTTATAAAACTCCACTGCAAGTCTTTATCCAAAAGGTCAAAATTTCTCCCGAAAATATTCAGATTATAAACTAAAAGTTCCAAATTGAAAGTTTGATGAATCCCAGAACAATAAAATGAAATGGAACTAAAAAAATATATATACGATAGTCAATATAAATCATTGGAGAAAATAAGTTGGGGACTTATTGTGGCAATAGTTTAAGTACTGTTCAGGTTTTATTCAAAACACAAAATGGTTTCTCATTATCAAGATGAATATTGAGAAAAAAAAAGTTGAACAAAGTGCGGTGAAAATCTTTCAACTGGGTGAAGTGTTAAGTGGACTTTAAACTTTAGTTTGTGAAAAATTAAATAACAAAATGTGAAGAAGAAAAAAAACACAACCCAGAGTATTCACCTTAAATTCATACAAACACTTCTGAGTGGGAAAAAAAAAAATATGACTAATTTGACTATAAAAAGTCAAATTATGTACAATTTTATGCATTTGCTCTTTAACCAGCGTTTCCCTCTGTATTTTGGCACGAATGGGCTTCCGTACAAAGTCTTCATATGGAAAAGACAATTGGAAAAAACTAAAAACTAAAGGCGTTTTTATTTGTATTTACACGTTTTAACATTGTATCTCTTAACATCTCTTATTTACACTTTGATCCGGATACTTCGTCTCCATCGCAAACTCACCTGTCGCCCTCGACCAATCAGAACGCAACAAGCTTACAGCACCTGGAAACCGACCAATCGCTGCTCGGCCCATTGAAGGAACAAAAAAAAAAGAAGAAGAAAAACGTCAAAAAATAAAGTTTCAGCCCTTCAAAAGAGTCCAAATAAACCAAAACTCTCCAGTCAGTGGTGGTTCTTCTCCTCTCTAAGCCCCGCCTCCTGTCAGTGGAGCAGCGATATGATTGGCCAATAGTCTCAGAGGCTGTGATGCGTTCAGGTGCACGGACAGCCCCCACGTAGGTTCCAGTTCTTGTCGGGTTTTGAAAGAGTTCAGGAAGTCGGAGAATAAGCTTCCTGTTGGTTTTTAGTACTAAAGCTTCGCTCGGTGGAAGAACGCCTGAGGACATGAGGAGAGACGGGGACCAATCAGAAGACGGGAGGGAAAACAACAACAACAACAAAACAATCCGAACAGAAAAGCCGTCAAACCTTCATGTAGTTCTTTAAAACTTTGACGTCTGGCTGCTGAAGGACTTGACACAACTCCTGGAAATCACACGGGGACTTTAAACATTTATAAATAAATGATGATAAATAAATAAAAATACACTGAAGTTAAGAGGAAGTCAGGATTGTGGCACTAAAATGAATTCAATTAACAAAAGTTAAAGACATAAATGAAGTGGTATTGAGCAGAGACTGACCTGAGAGATTTCAGGAGAGACCTGGAGAGACGGTAAATAGTCCTGCTGCAAGAACTGCAGCAGCTCGCCGCCCTGAAACCAACAAAACCGTCCAATTGGAGACACGCCACACAAAAAACTGTTTTCTAGGAGACGCACACAGGAAGTGACATGTTACCCGCTTGAGATGAATCATCTTCAGTGTGAGAGTGCACTCCGACAGCGTCTGCAACACACACACACACACAGTGAGACCATCTCCAACACACACACACACACACACACACACACACACACACACACACACACACACACACACACACACACACACACACACACACACACACACACACACACACACACACACACACACACACACACACACACACACACACACACACACACACACACACACACACACCAGCACGGTCTGGCCGTCACTGAGGTCGAAGGTCGTCTTCAGAGGGGCGAGGAAGCAGGCGGGGACGATGTTCTTGTAGATGAAGTCGGGGAAGCCCACCATGCCGTCCTTGCCGCCCCACAGCTCCACCAGCCGGGTGAGGATGATGAAGCAGGTCTTCTGGGCGACGGGGTCCGGGAAGTCCACCGCGCCCTGGATGATGGTGAACACCACGCGCTCGATGTTCTCCGCTCCTGGGGAAAACAAAAAAAACACGAGACGCAGAGAATCGTCACGCGTAAAATACGCCGCTTCTCCAGATCGGGCGGGCCCCCGGGGTGGGGGCAAAGTGGGCGGGGCTCACCTTGATTGCCCAGGACCTCGTTCATGCCGCTGCCGGTGATGGCCTGGATGAAGCTGAAGTAGCTCCTCCGCAGCATCTGCTTCTCCAGCGCCGCCGCCTGGTCGTTCTCCTCCGCCGGCCGCGCCAACACCTCGAAGATGGCGAGCACCAGCGGCATGAACACCTGCTGCAGGAAGGGAGACACCTGCCGCTGCGGCGGGAGGAGGAGGAGCAATGGTCAAAATGTTTGGTTTTCCGTCACGCCGCTGTGAGCTCAGCGCCCGCCGGGCCGCCGCGGTACCTTGAACTTGGCGGTGATCTGGCTGATGAGCGGGATGAACTCCTGCAGGTCTTTGGCCTCGCAGTCCTTCAGCATGTGCTCGGAGGCGGCGGGGACGAAGGGCAGCACCTCCTCCTCCAGGCAGATGATCATGCGGTGCAGGAAGGAGCGCACCGAGCTGCGCAGCGCCCCCCGCTGGACGGGGCAGCTCAGCGCCGGCAGGAAGGTGTGCAGGCAGTCGCGGTACACCTCGGTGCAGCCGCACTGCTTCACCGTCTGCTTGTTGCTGAACGCCTTGCTGGTGCGGCTGCGGGGCGAGAGAAGACGACGACGAACCGTTTTCAAGCTGTTCTTAATGAGTGTCCCCCCCCCCCTCCCCGGCACCCGGCGGCGCCGCCCTCACCTGGCGAAGCCCACGGCGTGGCTGAGGCAGTCGGCGAGGGCGGTCTGCCGCTCCTCGTCCGTCTCCCGCGGCAGCTTGGCGAGCAGAAGGCGGAAGGCGTCCATCAGCGGCGTGAGCAGGCTCTTCATCAGCACCTGCTTCCTCTCCGCCGGGCTCTCGCCGTGCACGATCAGGATGCCGGCCGACTCGAACATGAACAGCTGGTCGTCGCTGGTCAGCAGCGCCGGGAAGCCGTTCTCCTGCACACACACACACATACACACACAGCCAATCAAGAGCGTGGCCGGACAGTGGCGGCGGCGGCTGTGATTGGACGATAAGGGTACTTACCGGTGGGGCGAGCTCCAGCAGGTCCTGGATTCTAGTCAAGATGTCCTCCACGAAGGCGTTCATGTGTTTACTGTCAACACAACATGCTGGAGTCAAACTGTGTGTGTGTGTGTGTGTGTGTGTGTGTGTGTGTGTGTGTGTGTGTGTGTGTGTGTGTGTGTGTGTGTGTGTGTGTGTGTGTGTGTATATATATCTATATATCTACTCACTGCAGGGTTTTGATGAACCTGGAGAACAGATAAGAGACTCTGCTGCGGACCTTCGGACTGTTGTTTCTCAAACCTCTCTGGTCGAGAAACGCCATCTGACAGCACACAATAGTCACACACACGTTAGTCTCTCACACACACACACACACACACACACAGTCACACCTGCACTCGATTGTCAAGCCTCACCAGGACGTTGGGGATGTACTGCGGCTCCACGATGAAGAACTTGTCGTATCGGACGACCGTCTCGAAAAACTCCAGCGACACCGAGGAGTGCTGGTAGCTGCTGACGCTGCAGGTGACCAGCTGGGAACACAACGTCGGTTCAACTTGACGCTTTTCAACGGTTCCAAAACGTTCACAGGGAATAATAATCGTCTGATGTGTGACTTTCTGCGGTTTTCCTTTTTGCGATTTTTTTAAAAGTTTGGGGCCATTGAAGATCGATTCATTAAAACCAAAGATTTTAAAGACTTTTTCAAGTCCTAATGTAATTTTTTTTTTTTTTATTTACTTCATCACAAATATGACCATTTTACATTTTTCGTCGATTTTTTTTTTTTACTTCTTAAAAACATGTACTTGTTATTGCTGTAACATTCTTCCCAAAGCAGCTGTAATAATTTTAACGTTTTCTTGGAAAAAAATCGTTCTTTCTGTTGCTTTAATTATTTCTTTTGGAAATAATCGCTCTCCTTCCTCTCCAACATTGCTGCCGTCATAATCACTGCCACCACTGGAGGGCGACAGACCGGCAGTGTTACACGAGGGCGGGGGCGCTTGAGAGACTGACCGTCCGCATCATGTCCTGCAGCGCGCTGGTCTTGGCCGTGTCGCCGGAGAAGTGGGCGCCGTGCGACGCCGGCAGCGCTTCGCCCAGCATGTAGAGCAGCCTGATGGCCACCTCCACCTCCATGAAGGGCGCCGTCTGCCAGTTCCTGGGAGGAGCGAGGGGAAAGTAAGGGGGGGTACGGCGGAGGAGGGGGGGGGTTACGGCGCGGCGGCTCCTTACTGCATGGTGTTGGTGAAGACGCGGCGGACGGCCTCCAGCAGCAGCTCGGGGGAAACCTGAGCCAGACGGTCCAGCAGCATCTTCAGCTGCTTCCGGTACTCCACAAACATGGCCTCGTCTTCGCCCTGGAGACACGCCGACAGTTAGCCGCGCACCAACGCTGCCGCCACGGGTCACTTGTAACCGCACGCTGCAGCAGCAACGCGACACGCCGACCCTGCCGCGAATGAGCTCACCTCGTTTTCGAAGTTGTATTCGTCGTCGTACGTCAGCTTCTTCATGACGGCGAGCATTATGGCCTGTCGAGGGGAAAAAAAACAACAACAAAAAAAAACATTGAACATCCCTCCTTCTGCTCGACGGCGGAGAAATGTACAACGCGACGACTCACCTCGATGTTCGCCTTCTGCTGGTCGTTCAGCTGAGGGAGCTACGGGGAGAAAGTGCAGTCAGGAGACTCAAAAGGGGTCAAGGATTCACACGTCCGTCCGTCGGGTGGGGGGGGGGGGGGGGTTAGGGGGCGTGGCTCACCTGCTTGAGGACGTGCAGGTACTCGTAGCAGAAGCCCACCATGTTGGCGGAGATGTCGTCGTCCTCGTGCACCAGCAGCTGCAGCAGCAGCGGCACCTTGGCCTCCAGCGCCCGCAGCGCCTCCTGCGCGTCCTCCGGCCCGCCGCACTTGGCCAGCTTGGTCCAGCTCACCACCAGGCTCTGGCCCATCCCGTTCACCAGGCGGGAGAACTTGGCCAGGAAGTCCACGTCCTCCTCCTGAGGGGGGGAGGAGGAAAGAGAGCACGGAGAGGAAGTCACGCGCTTGAATTCAAAACGACAAGAAAGAATGAAAACATTTCCTGATAAAAACCAGTTTTTGGTTTGTTTGTTTGGTTTTTTTTTTAAATCGTGAGAATGTTTTCCTCATTGTGGTCGTCATCGTGTGTGTGTGAGAGAGACAGAGAGAGAGAGAGAGAGAGAGAGACAGAGAGACAGAGAGAGAGACCGAGGTCGAGAGAGACAGAGATCGAGAGAGACAGAGACAGAGAGAGATCGAGAGAGACAGAGACAGAGAGATCGAGAGAGACAGAGACAGAGAGAGAGAGATCGAGAGAGACAGAGAGTGAGAAAGAGACAGAGCGAGAGAGAGAGAGAGAGAGAGAGAGAGTGAGAGAAAGACAGAGCGAGAGAGAGAGAGAGAGAGAGAGAGTGAGAGAGACAGAGACAGACACAGAGAGACAGAGACAGACACAGAGAGACAGAGACAGACAGACCTGGTCCAGGTTGAAGAAGCCTGCCGACTGCAGCACTCTGCACAGAGACTCCACCAGCTTGGTTTTGTCCACCGGGTCCATCCCTTTGTTCACGATTTCAAACAGGCAGTCGCAGGCCTCCTCTCGGAGCTCCTCCACCTGCATGTGGCTCAGCAGCAGCGTCACGAACCTGCACACACACACACCTCACCTATTATACACATAAACAGGCCGAGTAAGCGTTTTCCCATGATTCTCTGGGGGCGGGGGGTGTGTGGAGACTGACCGCTCGTTGGCGATGAGGTTGAGGTCGATCCAGGAGACGTAGGCCCCCACCACCTCCAAACACTGGCAGGTGAGCTCCGGGTGCGTGTGCTGGTACGTGTTGAGGATCTGAAACCAGGACTCCACCAGCGGCGGGATGCACTGCTCCCTCATGGTGTCTTTGATTAACGTGTTCCGGCGGGTTTCCTGAGGACCGACCAACACACACACACACACACACACACACACACACACACACACACACACACACACACACACACACACACACACACACACACACACACACACACACACACACACACACACACACACACACACACACACACACACACACACACACACACACACACACACACACACACGTGAGCGGCGGTTCCCAGCCGTTCTGCAGGCAACCGGGGGGGGCAGAACCTGGCTGGTGGAGTTTCACCATATGTGTGTGTGTGTGAAGCGCGACTCGGCAGTAAACCTCACTGACTTCATGTCCTCTGACCTCGGGTGAGTGCAGGATGTTCCTGTCCACCACCTCGCCGTCGATGGCCATGAGCGTCCTGAGGTAGATGTCCACGCCGTTGGGGTTCAGGCCCACCAGGGACAGCAGGTCGAAGAAGAACTTGGGCCACAGGGTCAGGTACTCCATGACGAAGGTGAGGGCGAACACCTGGGCCGCCTTGTTCCTGATGAACGACTTCTCCGGCTCGGCGTTCATCAGCTGCCGGGGCCACAGGGAGCGAATGAGCGGAAGGTGACGAGACAGAAAAGCTGGAGGCGTTTAAGAAAGACAAGAACTCTCCAACTGCCAACTCTTCTACAAACTACCGACGCCCCCGATCCACGTTTTTTTCCACTTCCGATCCCGATACCCAAATTTGAATAGCTGCCGATACTATTGCTATTATTGCTTTAATATCATCATTATTGTTGATTTTATACGAGGCTGTAATAAACTCTCTACAGTAAAGTATGAAATGCACAAAAATGTCTGCATGAATTCACGCAAAAAACGTCCAAACAGCAACATGTCATGAAATGTTGGATAGCCATAGTGCTACGACGTTAGCTTGCCAGCCGACTGCAAACCGTGGAACGGATTTCTTGACTCGTAACTCCGCGTCTCATTGAGACCCACCTCCTTTCAGGAAATCCATTCCACATTTTGCAGCCAGCGAGCGGGGAAATGCTTGTGGAGTCATTTCGGCAACAGTAAAGACTCAGAGGCTTCATGAATCACAAATCTCTGCAAGTTGAATCGGAAAATTTCCGATCCGTGAATTATGCCGACACGGGAACCCGATACTGGATCGGCAGTGCGTTCCTACCTGACACTGGAGCCACTTCATCAGCGTCTCTCTGATCAGCTGCTGTTGAATCGCAGTCAGAGCTGCATGTCTGCAACACAAACACACGCAGCGTCTCAAACACCGCCGTCCATTCATCACATCATCATCATCATCCTCCTTACCTGTACTTCACCTGATGCTCCAACACCTGCAGGCAGAAGAACTTCACGTGGTCGTCACTGAAAGAACAATTCAATTCATAAGAACTTCATTATCTGTGTAGATAACAGAGAGCTATGGTGTCCCTCATGGCTCAATTCTTGGCCCTTTTATCATTGTTAGATTGTTGTTAGGCTGCGGTAAAAGATACAATCATTTCAGCAAAAGAGCTTATTTTGTTTGTGAAATGTGAATACTTTAGCTCACTATATATGAGAGACTAAAGAAAAAAAAAATCCCAAATCCTTGGAAACTGGAATCCGGAAACTGAGACTTATTTCAGCCAATTAAGTGTTTAGGACGGGTAGGACTCATTTCTGATGTACTGTAGCTTTAAATTGCTGCCAGAAATCTGGACAACGCGAGAAACGGGACGTCGCGGCGGGCGGCCGTGGCAACAACTCACCTGTAGACGCCTTTAGCGAGCGCCTCTGCACACACCTCCCACGCATCCTGAGACTCCTTCAACTGCTCAAAGTAAACCATAGCCTGAACACACACACAAACACACACACACACACTCGGCGTTAGCAGAGAGCCCTTGAAACACATTCAGCGTCCTAGCGCACGCCGCGGCAGTCTCACCCTCTCCCTGTAGAGGGCGTCGGCGTTCGGGTTGAGCCCCAGCAGGGCCTGCTCGTCCATGACTGCAGCGACAGACTGGCAGGCCATTCATGGGCTAGCTTTGCTCGGAGGCTGCTTCAATCCTCGCGGTTGCTGCCGGCCAGCCTTCTCTCATCTGGAGGGAAACACAGACACGACCGTCGTGATCACAGACGCCGGGGATTAAAGAGAAAGAGCAGCGTCTGTTTGCAGGAACGAACCTCATAAAAAACACACACAGCATTGCTTGTTTGCCTGATATCAGACTGAAATGGGTGAAAACCCAGTTTAAATCCAAGTCGGAAACAGGTTTGGACCCAAAGTGTGCTTGACTGCAGTCTAAATCGAAAACTGGATTCATCCCATTTTAAATCCAGATCTAATGAGGAGCGAATCCAGGATTGAAAATCCACGTCTAAGAGACGTTTAAATCCTGTTTAAATCCAGCTGCAGACGGGTTCCTACCCAGTTCATCTACAAAAAAATAAAAAATAAACATGTAAAAGATTACAGTTAAGTGAGCTTGAAGGAGTTGAGGGACACAGTGGGGCAATAACATTTGGTTTTAATGATTTTAATGAACATAACACGTGTCAGATTGGATGTTTTGTTGCGGGAAGTGTTTTTTCATTATTATTATTATTGAAATAAATGAATAAACAAGCGAGGATTGATGTGGTTACAGGAGGGGAGTCAGTACAGGGTCTAACAGTGGTTTCTAGTGGATTGACAACAATGAGTAATTGGAGAGTATAGAAGGAAGGAACTACAGGAAGTGACAGGAGGTGTCAGTGGCTGAAGGGGAGAGGGACGTCAAATGAATGTATGAAAAGGCAGATTTGGGGAAATTTGCGAGGAAGAGTGAAAAGCACTTAAGCCAGATTGATGATGACTTCGATATCAAGACGTTAATTAAATCAAAAAGATCATAATTCTTGCAGCAGAAGAGGCTGTTCCTAAAAGTAAAAGGCTGATTCAAAGGAACACTAGTGATATTTCCCAACAGTTACACCTGTCCCATACCTGAGACACGGCTTCGGCCACGTTTACACACACACCCAGCTATTTACAAAAATTATTTTTATTTCTCTGTGTTTGGGCCTTGCATTGTCACAACAATGCAGCTACGAGTCACTACAAATTTCACAAGATCACTACAAGATTTCTTAAAACTCCGGCCACAGAGGAGATTTAGAAAGACTTGAGATTCTCTGTTTGCATCTAAGGAGGGCCAGATCGAGATTTACGACACTGGTTTAAATCGAAATCTGATCACTGCGATGAAAATGGATCCAGTCCAAGCAGTGATTAATTTGACATTTTACCTTAAATATTTTAACGCCACATTGAGGAGGAGTGCCGCTTCTTCTTCGGTATAAATAAACGAACCGTGTACCATTATCACTGAACCGGAAAAGACTCCCAGCAATTCTTGACATTGTGTTGTTGTTTTTTTACACGATTACTCGTTACACTGCCCCCTACAGGTTTGGCGTAGTAGCTCTGAACCAGGTGTATATGACATCGATTTAATTAAGTTCTTTTTTATTAACGCGGGGGAAGAATTATCAGTTTTTTTTGTAAAAACCCCGGGTACATGTAAACCTGGCCTTCATCCTCGGCTCAAATCCAGATTTGACACGGGTTCAAGTTAAAGTCTTGACACAGGTTTAATTCGAGGTTTGAAACAGGTTTAACTCGAGGTCCAAAACAGGTTTAAATCCGGCTTTGACGCGGGTTTAAATCTGGGTCTGACGCGGGTTTAAATCCGGGTCTGACGCGGGTTGAAATCCGGGTCTGACGCGGGTTGAAATCTGGGTCGGACACAGAATTAAACCCGGGTTAAATGCAGGTGTGACTCGGGTTTAATCCAGGTCCATGTGACCCGAGGGAGCGCGATGGACACTCCCGACAGTTCCATGATGCAACGCAGTGTCATCGACCGAAACTTCCGTTAACTAATTAATCGCGTTAAAAAAAAACTTTCCAGACACGAACCCCTTTAAGTAACCAGTTCCTCGTGGGCCTGTTCGGGGATGTGGGCGACACTACCTGGCTCTCTCCCCCCTCCTGGCGGAGTTAGCGCTGCCTGCTAACAACTTCACCAAGACATCAGTGAGCTAGGAACCGTTAGCGGGAGCCACCGTGTGTCCTCCCGGGGAGCTGCTCCGGCGGCTCCCGGGGCCTCGTTCACCACGTTTCGGTAGCAGTGTGGGAGACGTACAGGCGTGTTAGCGGTTTATTATTTTCTTTCTTTTTTCTTTCTAATATCCCGGTTTATCTCGGCCCGGTGACGCCGCCTGCTCCGGTCGCCTCCCCAGCGGCAAGAGGAGCCAGGCGCGCGGCGGTCTTGAGCTCCAGCAGCGGGGCCCCGAAGACTCAGCAGACCGGCTCACCTTAGAGAAAAGAGCCCGATGGTGCGGTGATCTCTCTCCCGTCCCGTCAGTCCGTCACCGAGCCGCCGCGGTTGCCAGCAGTGCCGAGCTGTCGCATGTCGGTGCGGCGTGTCCCGCGCCGATCGTTTCCGGGTCAGATCGTTACATCCCGGGAAGAGGTTCATCCTCTGGGGGGGAGGGGGTGTTTCGGATTAATTGGTCCCTCTGATAACTGGTGACCGACGTTTGCTTCTCGGAGCGGTCGGTGTTAAAATGAGACTCGCAAAAGGTGCAAAACTTTAAAATGTGTTGTAAATGTGGTTCACCAGAACAGCTACACATTTCTGTCTGGGTTTAATCTCTGCTGTTCCGAGCAGCAGCGACGGGCGCCAAAGGAAGTTGGTCACCAGTTAACATGTAAACCAATTCATCCGAAACAAGGGTCCGAGAACTAATAATAATAATAATAATAATAATAATAATAATACAAAAATATTACTATTAACCATGCCACGCAGAATAACATCTAAATACTACACAAATAAAATCACTGAAGAAATCAGAATATTGAATACTATTAATATCATCGACATGTCAATGGTATCATCGACAAAATGCATGTTCAGTTAACTTTGCACATCTAATACAACTGTATTATTATTGTTATTGTTATCAAATGTTTTATTGTTACAAATATTTTGTTGAATTTGTTTTAATTGTAATACTTTCTTCACCTTATTTCCTTCCTTTATCAAAATCATAATCTATTCCGTTTCAAAGAAGTGATGAGTGATGTTATAACAGATAAGTTCCGATTGACATCATCATCATCATCATCGTCCAAATGAGGTCATTATCCAGTAAACACCAACAAGTACCTTGCCAAAAACAGTTCACAAATAGATCATATTGTATTATTTTTTATTCTATTCTATTCGTGGACACCTAGTGGTCTTAAATAAATATTTTTTTACTGCCTGTAATCCAAGCCACAGCAGGGTCAGAATCTTTACCTAAATGAAACTGTTCAACCCTAACTCAATTCAGACTTGTACAAAGCTGGTTCATAATTGGGTTCAAAAGCTCTTCAAAAATCCAAATTCTTCACAACAGACAACATCATATTGCCTTTTCATATTTCTATATTTAAGATATCCCGAAAGAATTATCAGTAAATTTTCTCACGTTCTGGGAAGATTCCTATTCGACTGTCCACGTGTTTTACTTTAAAGCCAAATTAAATCTTAAATCAAAGCTTTTATCGCCGGAGTTCCGGAGCGGCGCCTCAACCGGAAGTCCCGCCTCCTGTCACCCCGTCGACTGTTTGATGAACGGAAGCTCCGCCCTGCTGCTTCCTCTTTTCTTGTGGCAGTGAGCGAGACACCATGAAGGCGTCCGGCACAGTACGTAAAAAACCGTCTATTTCGACTATTAACCGTTCCCAGACGACCGGACACGGCAGATTGAAGAATATAACACAGAGTTCTTTCGTTCCGTGTTAAAAAATGTTACAAAAGTTTGCGTTAAAGCTGGACTTTTGAGTATTTCTAGCGTCGATTCTGTTGCGGCTACAACATGGCGTCCGCGCCACCATGTGGACCGCTGAGGGCTGAATACATCTCCCGTCTTGAGTATTTAAAGTGTTAAGAGGCAATCAGCAGCCCGAATCTTCTTAACGAGATGGAATAAGATGAGTTTAACCATCAGTAAAGTCATTAGCGAGTGTTTGTTGACGCCAACTTGGCTTATATCGACGCTAACCTTAGCCGCTAATGTGCTACATCAACGTGGGTATTACATTTAAAGCCTGATCAATTCACGAATCAGAAGTTAATTGTTTGGTATAGTCATGCACATCGATACAGAAAGTTTGTGCTTTCTGATGCGAGTGTGTTTTGTGTAAACTGGGGTCAGTTAATCGCCACTTAATCAAGAATATTTAAACGAATTAAACGAATTTAACTGTAGTTTTCAGAGTTTGGACTACAAAAACGAGTTTAAAATGTTTACAAGTTTGACAAAATGACATTCTGTCGTTCACTAGTAGTTAAAAAACTAAAAGTACCTCCCTTATTTAAAGTTGCATGTGAAAGACAAGGGCACATATCCTGTTGACCCTTTTATGTTTATGTAATTGGATGTACTGTTGGTTTTTTACTTGTACCCAATAAAACTTCAAAGTTTCAATTGTTCATTATAATAGTATTACTCGGGAACTTCAATGAAACAAGTTCAGAAAATATTCCAAAAATAGTTTTGACTTTGTAAACTGGGTCATATAGTTTGTAATTAAGGAAGTCATGGCTCAATTAATGCATTAGAATAACACAAGGGTTCTGGATCAATCAGATTTTATTCAGTCCTTGCATCATGGCGTAAACATGAAATGCACAAAAAAAAGTGATATCTGAACTGTGTAAATAAGTAAAATGTGTGAATTCTTCATTTTGTGTGTGAGCTCTGCAGCCTAACCCAAAGGCCCCACCATGCCGGTGGTGGGATCTTGTCAGGCCTGCAAACATCAATGACCCTCGTCGCCTTTCTCTGCTGCTGCCGTGCCTCTGAAAGTGAATTCGAGGGTCTACATCTCGTCCCCCGTGACGACTCCTTAGTGTCCGCGTCCCCCTCCCTGTCCTGCCTCCTAACGATGCGCTTTGTGTCCCTGTGCAGCTTCGGGAGTATAAAGTCATCGGGCGTCTGCTGCCCTCTGCCAAGAACCCCACCCCGCCTCTGTACAGGATGAGGATCTTCGCTCCGAACCACGTGGTGGCCAAGTCCCGCTTCTGGTACTTCGTCTCCCAGCTGAGGAAGATGAAGAAGGCGTCTGGAGAGACGGTGTACTGTGGCCTGGTGGGTGTCCTGCCGCAAATCTGAAGACAAGGTCTATCTAATTCAGGGTGCCGGAGTTTGATTTCATGGACTCAAGTGACGGTGTTGCTTGACTGAATTCGAGGGAGTGGATTAAAAAGCTTGAATATATATATATATATATATATATATATAGTCGTGCAACAACGTTGGGAAATGGTTGCATGGGAGAGGTTTGTGATTATTTGAAGCTGTTCAATTGTAGAAACACTTTGAAACGAACTGAAAGACAAAAACCAAGTCAAGTTTAGTGATTAACAGTTTGAAACTGCATAAACACAACTGGATATGCTGTTTCACCCAAATTGAACATGTGTTTTGGTCGTTTCCATATCAACTGTGACAGATATTTTCATAATTTGAGTGTTTCAGTATACAAAACGCTTTTAAGCATTGGCAGTGACATTTCTATGTTTAGTCCATCATATCAGTGCAGTATTAGAACACAGCACCTCCTAGGGGCCCTGTGACCAAACTGCAGTGTTTCACCGGTTTTGGGGGTCAGTCTGGTCCAGTGGTGGGTCTGAAGACTAACAGATCTTTGTCAAGATATTTCACTTCTTCCTCACAAAACGTGAAAACAGTCTCACTTCAGTGCGTTTTCGAAGCTCGGGAGTCACACGGTCTGTCGTTTGCTCAGTTAAAACGTAAAGGGTTTCTTATTTCAGATGTGTGATCTTGTACCATCTTCCAATCGAGCCGCGTTTGATTCCCCCGCAGGTCCACGAGAAGACGCCTCTGAAGGTGAAGAACTTCGGTATCTGGCTGCGTTACGATTCTCGTAGCGGCACTCACAACATGTACCGCGAGTACCGAGACCTGACCACGTCTGGAGCCGTCACGCAGTGCTGTAAGTAACACATCATCAGAGTGGGGCTTTTTTTCTAGACTGGTCTTGGATCTGATTGATTCAAGTGTCTAGATTTAGTCTTGGTTCTAAACTGCGTTTAGATCAGGTTCTGACTTGATTATGAATTTGCTTCTAAAACGGTTGTAGAACTTGTCGATCTGGTCTTCAGGTCCTCTGAACCGTTGAAAGTGACTCATTTCTTGAAATGAACATGTTTGCGCTCCGTGTTTCAGATCGTGACATGGGAGCTCGCCATCGCGCTCGCGCTCACTCCATCCAGATCATGAAGGTCCAGGTCATCGCTGCCAGCAAGTGTCGCAGACCCGCCATCAAGCAGTTCCACGTGAGTATTGGTGCAGAGTGGAAGTGGGCGGGGCTCTCTCCGGACTGCCGCCTCCTCCGTCAGTTCTGGTTCATGAACCCGCAACAGCAACAGCCAGAGTCCTCTTCCTGGTTTAAAGCCTCCATCTTTAAACTCGGCGGTTCTGATCCTGGCGACATACAAATCTTTTTTTTTCTTCTTTTTTTTCATGTAACGTCTGCGTCTGCAAACGTCTCACCCTTGTTTCTTCTTCCAGGACTCCAAGATCAAGTTCCCACTGCCTCACCGGGTCCTGCGCCGTCAACACAAACCGCGCTTCACCACCAAGAGACCAAACACCTTCTATTAGCACGTTTAGTACGTTTTCAATCTGAGCGCGAAAAAATAAAGGAATACAAACAGACGCACTGGACTTTCTGTCAAATCCTTTAACAACTTTTCTGAAATGATCGATCTGAAAATACAAACGTGTCACAGTAAGTTAGCCGTTGTATTGCTAACGGTTGAAGGAACGTTGTCATTCAATAATCCTCGGATCAAAGTCGGTGACTCCACTGTCACAAACCATGCTAAAGCTAGCGGCTCTGCTTCAAACTACATGAAGTCACTGCTTAGTCTCACTGGAGGGAGTCTAAATGAGCTGAGGGACTTTTTTTAAAAAATATAATTCAGACACTCATCAAAATAACTGCATGTAATCACATGTCAGTCTGATCACTTTAATAGCTCATGTACTACCAGTGTTGCAACGTTTCCATCCTTGCTATTTAGTCACCACTGGATAGTTTAAGGTTGATTTGCTCTTGCACCAATTTAGCGTTTCTTCACTTTGAACATGTTTAAACTATAACTATATACAGATGTGGAACCTTTGTGGGAAGCTTCAGAAATGTGCAGACGTGCTGATTCAGGTCAGGGCGTTGTGACCGTCACCATATTCACCACACAAATGTTCTTTTATGACTTTATTCGCCACAAATCAGATTATGAAAGTTTAAGAAAGAAGTTCTCGGAAGCTCCGCGCAGGTAACACTGGGAATGTGTTTCTGCAGTACACTCTCTGGCCGCATGGGGGTGCTGTCTGCCAAAGAGTTCATCCGAAGAGAAACCTGCTGCGTCTATCAAGCTGCGTCCCGGACAGCCTTTTTCCAGTCTTGTTGATTTTGACCATAATTAATAAATTCAAAAAATAAATCCTAATGTCCTCATTGTAGTTTGGATTAATCCTGTTTTGAATGAAGCTTGTAACTGAAGTATTTTTATTGTCATATTACATGTTTTTACAGGTCCTGTTACCAAATTCTGTTCCACAAGGCCTAAAACAGAGTAAAGAACGAAAGATAATTAAAGTAAAATAAAATAGAAAAGCAATATGAAATAGGCACAATAGAATAAAAAAACACAATTAATACATATTAAACACATGAATAAACTATTAGTTTGAATGAAACAGTCAGAAGTTTATTTTCTTTGTAATTCTTGATATATTATCACCACAATGGATGATTTGGGGGCCGTTTTAAGGCCGTTGGGGCCTCATTCGGGCCCACAGTGGTAACCTGTCAGCAGGGTAGACCCTCGGAACACGAGCTCGCTCCTCTGACCTCCGCTGGCTGCCTTCTGACTGGTCCTCCTGCTGCTCTCCTGTACACATGTTGTGACTCTCAGCCGGTGAGCTGACCCGTGACCTCCTCCGCGTCTCGAAGATAAACCGGCACATTATCAAATAAACGGTGTCGGACTTCATGGGGAGTGACGCCGTGGAGATGGATGAACTGGAACAACACTGAGGGTCAGAGGAAGGTGGAAGTCGTCTGAAAGTTCCCCCCCCCTCTGATGGAAAATTTTGAACATTGATGGAACGCGTGCATATTTGTATGTTGGAGGGGTGGGGGTGGGGGTGGGGGGTGGGGACAAGGAGTTATTCTGCAGCAGAAATACCTCCTCGGATCAATTTCCACCTGAGGCTTCCACATGTGGCTGCCCGCTCACATCGACATTGCAGCTCTGATTACTGTAATTGGCTCAGAGGCCCCGCAGAAAGCAGTGGGACCCTGTGAAAAGTGCCCTCGCACTAAAGCCATTAACCCCGTCATAACGAGGAGGGGGGGTTGGGGAAGTAAAGTGGCTCCCAATTAGCAGCCTTTTACCTCCATGTTAAAGGAAATAAAAGTAAAGAGGACGAGGCACAAAAGAGCGCCTGTGGCCAACTAAAACACTTCTCCTCGGCTCCAAATCAGAACCAGGTGGAACCAGTGCAGAGTGTAATCATCTGCAGGGGCCCGATCCTGTCCACTGATTGGGGGCGGTGGGCAGGGAAGGGGGCACCGGGAACCCTGGCAGCCAATCAGAACGCAGGCGGAGTCACAGCACCAAATATTTTATGGAAGAATGATTGAAGTTGTTGATGCTGATTAAAACAAATTTTAAAAAAATTATAAAATTGTCCTTGCTCTGTAACCCACCAACTCAAAACCCTCAAGCCTGAACCACAAGACACTTTTAATTTGAAGTACGGACCCCGAAATGTCATGAAACCAACATCCTGAGTCCACCAGGAACCAAAAAACACAGGACTCAACACTGTAGGGCCAAACACTGAACCTGATTTTGTGAAGCCCTACAACTAAAATCACCATCCTGAACCCATTGAAAACCTACCGCTCCAAACCAATGAACCCACATACCTGACCCTTAATCCTGAATCCACTATTGTGACCCAATGAAGCCATCATCCTGAACCAGGGAACCTACTGCTGAATCACTGAAGCCATCGTAATGAACCCAACATCCTGAATTCACCATCCTGAACCAATTGACCCACCACCCTGAAACTGCCATTCTGAACCAGGGGACCCACCTCTCTCAACCAATAAAGTCTCTGTTCTTAGCCCACTATATTGAACCAAAATCCTAAAACCATTGTCTTGATCCAATGAAAACACCGTCCTAAAAGTACCATCCAGAACCCACCATACCGAACCTACTTTCAGCATTACTTTACCAAATACAGCATCTTGGAGCCAAAACCCACATTCAATTTAAAATATTTGCCTGTTGTACAATAATATAAAACCCATAACATAACTGTGATTGTAGTCCAGCTGGATCCTTGAACCTTTGAGGAGCCCAACATGAACCTAACACACCTTTAATTTAATTTCCTGAACCAAAAAAAACCCTCAAATAGAACAAAATGGAATCCAACATTTGAACGCCAGTGCCCTGATGGTGGCCAGAGGGGCGCCATTTGAAACCTACGCAATATTATTATTACTATAACTGCCTGAACCCAAAATTTAGAATCCAACATCCTAAAACCAATACCCGGAACACAACATCAGAAATCTAGTACCCTGGACACAGGGCAACCTTGAAAATACAAGAACATCGTAAACCCAGAACCCTGAATGGTTCCCACTTCCTGTGTCAAATACAGATGTTTGGTAGCACTAGCATGTGAAACAACTATAGGACAGGAGAAGTTCTGAGCTCCGAACAGAGCTGATATATGAAGCATTAAAAAAAAAAAAAAAAAAAAAAAGTTTCATTGTGACTTTGGGATAAATGAACAGTAAAGAAAAAAAAAAAAAACACGTGTAAATGAAAGTTTTCCTTTGGCGCTACCGAATGGCTGCTCCTGAAGGTGAGAGTTCGCCACATGGAGCCGTGTGTGGCGATGATGTCAAGGCTGAGCTAAAATTAGCCCGCTGTTGATGAATGAGCCGGGGTTGAGGTGTTTTTCCTCTGAAAACAGGGCTGCAGGTGGTTTTGTGATGAGCCGTGTCGCTCGGGAACAAATGTCTGCGTGTGTTTAAGAGGCTTGAGGTGAAGTCAGTTACAAAAACAGCAGAAAACCTGCTGGTCAACTGAGGAAGAAACACACCAAACCTCCCCGAACCCCGAAAACAGGTATGGGTGTATCACAAGAACTGGTCAAGAAGTCTTCAACTGATTGAAAATCAGTTCCTTTAACTTATAAGGCTCTTAACAACCATCACCTTTTGGATATTGGTTTTCTTTTTGACAATAAAATTAGATTTTTCTTTTTCTTTTTTCAAAAACAGTAGTGTCAGGCCACATCCACGTCTCCCAGCTCAAACCTGACAGTAATAGCTGTCCAACGTCGTCTGTCCATCCGAATGTCCATTTATATTTCCTAGTATTATTGTCATTATTGTCCAGACAGATGAAGACAAAGTTCTTTATCGTGACTTTGCTCAGAAATCATCATAAACGACGGACGGAATGATGCAAGTGTTTGCTGACGGAGCCCAGACGTGTCGCCGGTCATGTCAGCGAGGACGCAGACGGACAGCAGAGGGAGTGAAGACTGCACCAGGAGCCATGATGGGAAAAACAGCGGACGGTGGATCGGGGATAAAGAGGTGCGACGGTCTGGGACTCGTCGGCTTGCACTCACTCAGAGCTGCCCCTGACGGCCCCGGCGGTACCTGAGCGAGGAGTAGGCGAGGCATTCAGGGACACTCTGGGTCCAAGAGCACCCTGCCGATGAAGCTGGTGAAAAGCGGAAAGACTACAAGAGGCGTCTTCATGTTTAGTTCTTCCACACATGGTTTCTGTAGTTTCCATCCACTGAGCTCCACTGATAACCGATCACATCACTCTAGTATCTGCTTTTCCTCATTGACTTCCTGTTAAACCTAATAATTTACACATTTTTTAACAACCAGTTTCCATTAAATAAAACTAGTTTTTTCTCACTCAGTTTCATGCATTGTTTTTTCACCGATTCGAGCTCTAACGTTCACGAGAACGAGGAGAAGTGAGGAGGACCATCAGGAGGAGGAAGATCTGCTCCCTCTACAATCCTATCTGAGTGTTTGTTATTACAGGATTCACTGCATCTGCACCTGCTGTTGGCCTAAAGACCCGTGGGAGCCGAGCGGTGGTCCGAGTCCGCCGAGCCGCCCTCCACCCGTCCAGATGTCAGCGCATACCATGGCTACAACAAAGACCTCAGGATTTACCTCCAATCCCCACCTGTTGACAAAAGCTGCCCCTGAAACTGTGGGAAAGTGCTGCTGTCAGACCCTTCGTCCAGACCCTCAGACACTCGTACTGTCAAACCCACGGACCCTAAGACACTTCATAGAGACCCACAAACCATATTGGCCATCGGACCCTCCATCAGGTGGTCAGACACATTTGAAGATCAGTCTGAAACCCTCAAATCTTGCAGTCAGATTCTCTGCTCAGACCATTTGTCCGGTCCTCCAAAAATCACAGACCGTGGCCCTCGGACACCGAGTTCATCTATTTTGCTGCTGCCGCAGCCTCCAGACAAAGATGGACACACATTACAAAGAAACACGTGAAAGGACAATAAATGGCCGCATAAATGACAAACACTGACAAACAAAACCCCAAAAACAGACCGAATTATTGGAAATAAAACAACCAAGTATCGGAGAGAAAAATAACCCGTGATTCCGATTTACAAAACAATAATATTGTCACAAGCTGTAAATCTGAGAATCTGTGTCCACTTATCTACTATTTGTGGTCTCAGAACTGAAGTCTGTGTTGGTTTGTTCATGTGTTTACTTGTTTGTAGTTTTTTTTTTTTTTTTTTTGGTGAATTGGGTTGACGGTTCGTTGGTTCTTGGTTTTGGGAAGCGGTTGGCTGTGGGTCTCTGCTGGTTTGTGGATCTCTCAGCACTCTCTGTGTTTGTGTTTGCAGGTGTTTCTGAGGGTTTCTGGGCTGATCGGTGATTCTCGGACTTACCGTCGTGGGCTGGGAGCTCTGATCGGCTTTAGCTGGGTTTAACTCCTGTAATGAGCTCCAGGCCTTCGGACCGGGCCCCGCTGGAGCTCAGAGTCCCCGTACTCAGCACATCCAGAGCCGCTGGCTGCCGTCCAGATCGGAGCTTATTTACACAGCAGCAGGACACACCTTCACATCTGTGTGATCACAGCGTCGGGGCGCAAAGACTCAGTTCACATTCAGCTGCCGAGCCAAGATCTCAGGTATATCTACTGAGAGCCGACAAAACTGGATCGCGCAGTCCAGGGACCCACGGTCCAGACTGAAATGACAGAACCAAACTAAACAGATCTCGGGGTTCAAAATAAAACCTTCTGTATTAAACTGAGCAGCTCTGACTTGACCAGATCAACCTCAGCCAACAACATGCCTGTGATCATATTGGACTGGACAGACTGGATTCAACAAACTACCTCAAACTGACTAGATCTCATCAACATTATCAGTTTGTTCGGATCCAACCAAATTAATTTGCTTACAGTGGAGACAATTCTTTTCAGTTTACCTCACGGCAAGGAGAAAAACCTGCCAAAAGAACAAATAAAGAGGAGAAAAATACACTGAACTCAAGGATACAACATTCTTACCATTGACAGTACAAAAACACCAACACTCGGAAATATTACCCAAACCTTCATCCCTTTACTTGCAAAGAAACTATTCCAATTTACCTACACATTTTTGGTTAAATAAAACTTAAACCACCAGAAACCAGAATCCACAACAAGGTATTTTAATGCTTTTAGGGTATTTATTCCCCTGCCCTTATACCCTTAAGATTAACTGCCCAGTGTTTTCCTGTGGCTCCACAGTTCATTACAGGCTTGCAGTTCAGACTGTTTGGCCTCACTGAATCACACGTGTGGAGCTTTCATGTTGTGGTTAACCAACAATGTAAAATCATTTTCAGCCCAGAAACCACAGAGCGGCTGCTGCCCCGGCCCTCCGCCTGCCCTCCCGTCAGAGAACTGGGGCGTTGTGGAGAGTCCAGAAGAGCCAGCGCCTGGGTTCAGGGCAGTTAATGCTCAGGAATGCCCGTCGGCTTCTCACATTTGCATAAGTGAGCATCCAGCTGACGGCGGAGGCTCAGGCTGCGACGTAGAACGTCAGCGGTAAGGTGGAGCTTTGAAGGAGGCCAGCACACCTTTAAAAACAACCATTTTTCATCATACGGAGCTTCTTTGTTTCTTCAATCTTTACGTAACCAGCTCATCTGAAAGGAAGGTCACCGAATAATTTCAGTGTGAGAGCATTTGGTTTGCCTCTTGACGGTTCCTCCTGCGGGGTTAAACGGCTCTGAAACCAACTAATCAGAGACGGTTCGAAACTCTGAAGGGGCAAACTGCGGAATCTGACCCAGGAAATGTCTCGTCTTGAGCACTGAAGGAACCAATCAAGGCTGGGCAGATGACCAGGTCCCACCGAAGCTTGTATAGAATGCATTTGGAGGCCATTTGTGATGGGATATTTGAAAACTTGCAATTGTGAGTCACATTTAAATAAAGGATATCAATACTGCATGCTGGTAATGGTACTTGCAAAACTAATAAACTCAATGAACAAATCATACTTTAATTAATCCCTTTGGGGGAAATTCCTTTTTCTGCACATACCCATCCTATTTCTAGGACGTGGGGTTCAGCTGTGGGAATTGAAGCTGTGAGATCCCGATCCCTCGTCTGCTCCTCTGACATGAAAACACTCCAACACATCCCACACACACCAAAATGACGCTCAACAACAGCTGGAATCAATCATTCAATAAAGGAACCGATCGTCTCAAATACCAGCTCCAGTCAGATTTGTGCAATACCCAACGGTCTTCACAGGAACATCCTACCGTCAGTCAGATCTCACAGTCAAACCCTACAATCAATCGCCTGGGTCAGTTGGTGACTGTACATGTGTGGCCGCCTGTCTCTGAGTGTTTTCCCTGTGATGAGCTGATAGGCTGGGACTGGACTCTATATGAGCCGTATCAAAGATGGATCAATGGACACAAAATGACAAAATGTGACCAAAAAAACTGAAAACAACACATTATGACCAATAAGTGAGAGAATAATCAGAAACATCAGAAAACAGAAAATTACACATAATTGCAGGGAAAAAACCCCCAAAAAACACATGACACCACAGAGGACAGCTATAATGACATTGTTGTTGTTGGAATTTTCAACTATTTCTCAAGATTTTGTCATTTGTTCTTATATTTATCCCCCCCCCAAAAAAAGAAAGATTCCTCAATTCTGAAAATATTGTCTTTGATGTTAAGCCCCGGTCATTTGGAGATGACTTTAAACAGAACTGCAAAGTAATGAGAAACAGCTCGGAGAGCTTTCACCGCGGAGAAAATGATTTTGTCCGCTCTCAGCAGAAACAGGAGGACTCTGAGATCGAGGCAGGACTTGGCCCCTGCTTTGTTTCCCAGATAATGAGTGCAAAGTAAAATTGTCTCCCGGCATCTGTTTGTCGAAGTTTATCTGCTTTTCCAGCCGTGCGGCTGCCAACATGTTGTGGAACGGGAGTGATGTCAGTGCTCTGTGCCTCTCTGCTGCTTAAATGAGGCCAATTTGGACAATCTGCCGAGGATCTGCGGGTCCAAAGGAAAGCCCAGAGGGCGGCCCAGATGATCTGGGCGTGGACCACAGGCTAGGATGTCCTTAACCTATCAGGCTGATGAACATTTGGAGCGCTCACCTAAGAGCTGCTGTGTTTGTTGGTTTTGGAGAACCCACCCCAGAGTCCTTGAAGCGGTTCCAGGTGCTTGGATGGGTGAAACAGAGCTTTAGCACAAAGTGATGACACAGCGAACGCTCCGAGGTGGGAAGGATCTGAAAAAGCTGCTGCCGCCGGTCTCGCCGCTTCATCCTTCACCTCTTAACTCCAGCAGAGAGCCGGGGGCCCAAAGAGGAGGCCGAATCGCAAATCAGCTTCATCAAACCCCGCGGATTGAGAGCAGGGCCGAATCGCTCTCACCGTCTGACCAGAGGAAACCAGTCAACTGGAGCCTGAGAAATAAATGATCAAACAGCTGAAACAAAGGTCAGAATGTAAAGATAACGACCACAACTTGATACCTGGTGAATCTGTATTCAAGTAAAAAAACACTCAAATAGACCGTTCATCAATGAGTCTGTGTTGGAAACCACTGATATTTATATCACATAGATAATTCACCTCTCTGCTTTTAAGATCAGGCTTCAAAACTTCCTGCTTGATAAAGCTAGTTAGAGCTGGTTCAGGTCATCCAGGGCCATTTTCTAGTGAGGCTGCTGTAGGTTTAGACTTCTGGGACACCTGGGAGTTTGTAGTTCGAACCTCCAGCCTCCATCAAGTCTGCAGTGTGTGGTTTTATCACAATCTGTTTGTTGCTTCCCCCCCAAACTCCAACTTGGAAGAATAAAAAACCTGCTTTGCTGAGTCTGGTTCTGCAGGTCTCTCCCCTTTTATTTCAAAGGGAGTTTTTCCTTTCCACGTCTTCTGCTCCTCATCTGGAATAGTTGGTGTTTCTCTGCGAAAGCGCCTACGACTCACGCAACACTGTTGTTTTTCGAGCTAATTAATTATAATGGAATTGAATTCGTAAAAACCATCATCTGTGACCACTTTATAAAACAACTGTCTATAAACACTTGTGAAAAACATGGTCAGAACCTTGTAAAACCATTGTCTTTTTAACGCCACTGTTTGTTGACACAGTATAAAACCACGAGCTCAGGCTCGATCAGATCTGACACGCGGAATCAAACCTCATTCAAATATTTGTCAACAGCAGGAAGTGGATCATCATGGCGACAGAAGCTCATTAGTGTTTGGGGCATCATCCTCTTTCATTTTTTTCTTCCCCTGCAGGTATTTGAATTTTCAATGTGCAGTGGGAAAAACAGCCGAACATGAAAAGGGATTACCGATACACACCTTCAGCCAATATTTTCTGACCTTCGGCTTTGGGCAGCAGATGTGCGATAAGGAGGCAGTGCTCTGCTGGCTTTCCCACTGCTCCACTGCATGGGAACCATTAGAGAGAAAGGTATACAGAGTAATAATCCCTGTCACGGCCACTGTTTTAAGTGGGGAACGAAAGTAAGTGTGTTTGCTCAGCGGCTGCGTGTGGTCACTTCTCTCCACACTTCATAATCCTCACGCCGTCGGCCACCTTTGAAGCCTCCCTTTCCTTCCACCGAGGAACATTTCTCTGCATCCGGCCGCTACGGGCCCTCGGGGGGTCTCCGGGACGTTCCCCGGGAGGCTGCCGGAGCAAGGAGGAAGAGGGAGTGAGCCGCTTCCAGCCGGGCCAAGGCAAACATTTCCTCCCGCTGCGGATCGGTATCTGCTGCGCGCTTCCATAAAGAGCCAGTGTCTCTATAAAGGACGCATTCATGTACGAGTTCAGTTCTTTGTGCTGCTCCTCATTCACCCCGAACCACCGTGGAAACAGTTCAGAGCCGAGCGCTCCGACAACACGGGTCACTCCGGCCTGAACCCTCTCACACCGTTCGATTCAATCGACTGAAACATCGGAGGAATCCTGGTCTCCAACCAGAGAATCCAACTTTCATCCGCGGTATCGGCTCCGTTCAGAGTCCAGCCGCGGTCTGGTGAACGTTTGAAACACTGACCAGTCTTCATTTCCCATCGGTGGCAATTTCAGAGAGTCCGTGTACACCTTTTAAAAGTTCAGCTCTGGTTTTAAGAAATCACACGCAGTAAGAGCATTTTGGAAAAGCTGCGTTGAATTTGATGTAGCTGATAGGCGGGTCCTCTACTGGTTAATTGGGGGGGGGGTTCTGCATCTCCCTCAGCAATCCTTCTCTCCACAACGTTGTTTTAATCGGTGAAAGTATTGTGAGGGTCTGAACAGAGGCGTCGTGGTTCGGGCCCTCATGGAGTTTGCATGTTCTGACTGTGTGGGTATGGGTTTCCTAACCACAGACCAAAAACATGCATGGGGGGTTCATTGGTGACCCTAAATCGCCCCTGGTTGCGAATGTGAGAGTGTGTGGTGGTCTGCAGAGAACCCTGCATGGACCCCTGCGGTGAGCCTTGAGGGACCCCCTGCAGAGAGCCGTGTGTGGGCTCGATGTCCCGTTGCAATGGTGAATTGGAAAAAGGATGTCAGGCAGCCTGCGCTCCATAATGACTGGAGTGAGTCAGGGCTGTGGGGGTGGGGCTTCTCTCATGAATGCCGGTATTGGGGTGATGATGTCATCAACTGGCGCTCTCCGGTGGTCTCAATACTCCAGCCCGACACACAACAGTAAACACACTGACGTCTGCCGCCTCACAGGGAGCAGCTGCACCCACTGACCAACCAAACACCAACGTCTACAGGTTCCTCTCTCTGCAGCAGGTCCCACAGGTAGGGCAGCCCCGTCCTGATAGGCTGCTGCCAGATAGAAGTAGGTCACATAGATCACTTTCTCCGGAATTCGCTTACGTCAACCTTGAGCTCACGGAGGTCAGAGACCATGAGGATCGGGTTTGTTTGTCTGGTTGTTTGTTTGTTTGTCTCCTTGGTGAGTTGGTCACCAAATCGCCATCGTGTTGCATGAAAGCAATTGGTCATCTCCATATCTGCCCTCAGCCCCTCACCCCCTCACCCTCTCACCCCCGTACTCAGCCCCTTACCCTCTCACTTGCTCTTTCATTCACCCCCACCCCCTCACTCACCCTCTGCCATCCTCAAAGTCACCCTCTTGTCCTCTTTCTCGTTCTCCTACTCGCAATCTGACTCACCCTCTCATTCACCAACCAACTCAGCCCTCACTCTCCGACTCACCCCTTCACTCTCTGATTCACCAACCAACTCACCCTCTCATTCACCAACCAACTCACCCCTCACTCTCTGATACAAATAACCTCACCCTCTTACCAACCATCTAACTCACCCCTTCACTCTCTGATTCACCAACCAACTCACCCTCTCATTCACCAACCAACTCACCCCTCACTCTCTGATACAAATAACCTCACCCTCTTACCAACCATCTAACTCACCCCTTCACTCTCTGATTCACCAACCAACTCACCCTCTCATTCACCAACCAACTCAATCCTCACTCTCTGATACAAATAACCTCATCCTCTTACCAACCATCTAACTCACCCCTTCACTCTCTGTGTGACATCCTCACTCATCCCCTGACCCTCTTACCCACCTCTGACTAACACCATCCGACTCACCCTCTCACCCTCAGACCCCCCCCCCCCCCCCCAAATTTCAAGTAGCAAACTACTAATGATTAAAACAATGTTGTACTTTCGCAGACATAATAATAACAACTGTTAATGGAACATGTTTCCAAACTTCGGTACTTTCAAAAGTGGATGTTTAGTTTTATGTGGGATTGAAATGCCTTCTGACTGGTTGAAGTGTGTGTGAGTCCGTGTGTGTGTGTGTGTGTGTGTGTGTGTGTGTGCGTGCGCGTGTGTGTGTGTGCATGTTTGAGAAGCAGATGTGAGTGTTTTTCAGACTCCTCTTCCCTCCACCTGAACGTCTGATCGCTGCTCCGGAAACTTCCAGGAGGACGGAAAAGAACATTCCCCGGAATCACCAACTGAGGAGGTGTCAGAGCTGCGGCATTGTGGGTAACCGGGGTTTATTTAGACTGGGTTTGCAGTCCATCACATACCAACAGGAACTGGTCTAGCAGCTGGTCGAAGATCAGATCCCAACTCTGCTAAACGCCTCCTAAAATAGTAAGTTTAGTCTCTACGTTCACTTACAGAAAGTTGTTTCTTTAATCACTCCACCTGAACCAGAAAGGAGGAAACAGAAGGGAATGAATGCTGGTCTAGATTATTCGAAAAGCAAAATATTTTCCTGAAGATAATCTAATCTACATTGTTAGCCTAACTCTAACCCATTGACGAGGTGTAACAATAACGACTAATAATGAAATCTTACAAATAAGTTACAGTAATCACTGTAGTTTAACTTCAGAAAAACCTGCATCTTTTAAACAATGACTCATCAGATTGAAGCCTAATAGACTGGAAGTAGCTACTCAACAGACTTAAGCAAAGTAGAATCAGTGACGTCAGCAGACTGGGACAGACTGAAAACCATGACTTGGTAAATAGAGGCAGACTGAAAACAGTGACTCCCCAGACTGCAGACAATTGGAATCAATGACTCAGCTGATAGAGATTGATTGGAAGGGAAGCAGTGACTCTGCAGATTGAGACTAATGGGAGCAGCAGCTCAACAAAAGGAGGTGGACCAGAAGCAGTGACTCAGCAGACTGAGGTAGACTCGAAGCAGCGACTCAGCAGACTGAGGTTGACTCGAAGCAGTGACTCAGCAGACTGAGGTAGACTAGAAACAGTGACTCAGCCGACTGAGGTAGACTGTAAGCGTTCACCCAGCAGATTGAAGTTCAGCAGTGACTCAACTGGCTGATGTAGACTGGAAACAGTGACTCAGCAGATTGAGGCGTGAGAGATCAGACGGGCCGAATCGATCCCGAGCATCTTTGAAGGAAATAAAAGCGTGTTTGTCTTTAATCCTCGGCCCGCTCTTCATCTCTCATCCTTACAACAACACACACCCCCAGAACCAATAAACGGGGGCTGCCAAACACCACAAGCTCACCTTCGCACAGCGAGGGCCGCGGGCCCCCCAAGAGGCCCCGCGGCCGAGTGTTGACCCAGCAGGCGTTCCTCTATTGATCTTATACATCAACGCAGGGCGGCGGCCTGGAGATAAGCTGCCGTTCGGACTCAGATGGTATCTGAGCTGCAGATGGACACATTTCAACAGATCCTCCTGATTTTTATCTCCGAGTCCACAGTGTCCGCCCAGTCTCTCAAATTCTCACACACACACACACACGCACACACACACTGTACACCATGGAAGGCTGTGAGGCCATCATGCAAAAGCGGCACACACACAGAGATCAATCAGACGCTAACAAATGACAAATAAATAGCAATTTCGGGTGTAAAAGCATCCAGTGGACTCACACTTCCTGAGTAGTCTTTTTAAAATAAATGGAGGAGTGGAAACATGCTGGGACGCTTCAGTTCTGGAAAATTCCTCCAGCAGGCCTGCCGCAGTTCGCCATGCGTGGTGGAGGAAGGAGACACAACAGGAACAACAGCAGGTAGACGTGAGCAGACTTTTCCAAAAAAATTAAAAACCCTAAAAACACTGAACTGGTACAAAAACATGGATCTCCATTTTTGTTTTTTGTTTTTTTTTTTCCCCCTGTTGGACACATTAAAGTTCACATCATAACATGACCGGAGGTCAGCTGCAGGTTTAGCGAGACGCTCTGCTCAGACGATTCTACAAACCGTCTGCGTGGCTCGTTTTCAACCACATCTCAGATCCTCTGTGACTCGTTTCAAGATTTAGTTCCGGAACAGTTCTAAGACTGGATTCTGGACTGGTTTCAGACTGGGTTCCTCGGGGACTCAGCGGGCCTCAGTCACACCAGACGGAGAGTTTTGATAGAGGCTGTTTATAGCTCAGATTTAATGAGTTACAATTGATTTTGATTTATTTAAAGTTTTAATTCCATCAAAGTTTGTTTGGATTTTACATGAATGAAGTTGTGTTGCTCTGCGGCCTCCGTCCTCCTCGCCTCATGAAGCTGCTGGGTACATCTGTCAGACAGCAGGAGAACCATTCCGACGTTCTATTTTTACCGCAGGCAGAGGTGAAGCTGCTCCTCCACATGTGCATCCCAGACGCTGGGCCTCTATTTAAAGACAGCAGCCTTCACCTGTTTGTTTGAACTGAGCCTGTCGGGACCCGACCGTGTGTCATCACATCCTGCGCGCACACACACACACACACACACACACACACACACACACACACACACACACACACACACACACACACACACACACACACACACACACACACACACACACACACACACACACACACACACACACACACACACACAGAGATTTCCAAATGCTGATCCAATCAAGTGAAGTCAAACACCTTTAAAACACTATGAAACAGGTTTACGCTGCATCGTATGAGTTTCACACCCAATTTTGACTTTAGTCTAGACTAAGATTAGACTTTAAGTTTCTGACTGGTTTTGCTGTAATCTCAGTTATAAAACAGGGTTGAATTCCGTTTTAGGCTCATTTTGGACCTATTTTAGATTTGATGTGAACTCAGTCAATTCCTAGACTTTTTGTTTTATTTTTTGTTTTAGTTTTAGTTTAGTTTTAGTTTTAGTTTTTGTTTAGTTTTAGAGTTAATTTTGGATAATTGATTGTCTCAGTAGCAAACAAATCAGTAAATAATGTCATTTTCTAATGTCTTTGTTTTCATGGTTGAATAATGTTTACACATGTGTAAAAAGCAAGACTGTCACAGTTAATGCAGATATTCTTATTTGTTATGATTATGAAGGTAATGATTCCTCTTCCCATTCTTATCATATCAACAGAATATTTTCAATCAGAGAGACGTCAATCAGGTGAAAAAGAAAAAAAATTGTCTAAACTAAATCTAGTTTTTGGTTTCTTTGGATAACTTGAATCCATTCTTTTGTTTTTACTTACACTGCTGGTGTAATTGCCTCAGCATGTTACAGGCCTGTGATTAATTGGACTGTTAATGTTTTTTTTTTCTAGATATCTTTTCTGTATAAATTAATACACATATTCAAAAAATATAGTGATTGAATGAGCACACCTATTGTTGTCCATGCATTCATCAGTAGAAGATTCCCAGCCTGCAGTTACCTGACCCTCCATCGGGGGGCGCTGTGCAGAGCTGAGCTTTCCGGGGGTCTTGACATGAAATTACATAATTCCTGGAAAGTTTTGTTCAGAGTTGGTGTGGAAAAATTAATGGGCGCTCCCTCGGCGTGCAGTTATTTTCAGAGCTGTGATATTTTCTCCCAGCAGCCTCTTCTGTCAACAAGCTTTTTCTTCTTCTTCTCCCCCCCCACCCCCCACCCCCCCCTCCCTCCCCCCCTCTGCAGACCAACATGCTCGGGAGGAAATGCTTCAAAATCTTCTGTCAGATTTTCACTGAATAAAAATGCACCCAGTGTGCTGAGCTAATGCACTCAACTCAACTCCCGGAGTACAGACACAGTCTCAACTTCACATTTCAGACACAACTGCTGCAGTTGTTAGTGTAATTTACAGTATGTTAAAAAAAATATATCAAAAATCTTCCAAGTTAAATTCATTCAAATGTTGGGATAAAGAGTCCGGATTCAGGCTCGCTTGTCTTTAGCGAGTTGATTCCATGAGGAGGTAACGCAACAAGCGGAGCAAAATACACAACAATGCAGTCAGTGCAACATTTAAAAAAAGTGACAATTATTTGTATTATAAGTCTAAAAATACAATGTAACATCAGCAACACTACCAGAACAAAGCAGAAAGGAAATATATGGACAAGAACATTACAAGAGCAAGAACCAGACAACAGCAACAACCAAGCAAAACAACAATGTCAACAACTAATGCAGGACTACACACACTAGAACGGTTCAATGCAGTGTAACATTGTAGTCTCTGAATATTTATGCAGGAAGTGAAACAACAAAGCAGCAATAGTAAAGTGGAAAAAATTTTAAAGAAAGAAAGAAAATGTGTCGTATTGTATATTAGATATAATCACAGTAACACATTTTGGAATTTAACTTGCAATTAATCCATTGAAATCAAAAAGTATAAATAAAAGTTGAGAATGGCGTAGAAAAGTGTTGAAGTAGAAATATCAGAAATTACAATCTGTTTTTATTTATACACTTAGATTTCTTAACATACCGTAAATTTCCCAATAGAGGAGCACCGCCTTATAGAACAGCATCTCCTTTTTCAAAGGTGGAGCACGAAGAAAGAACAAACCTTGCTACTGGACAGAATGTGGTATTTTGCAGATATAACATTCAATTAAATTTTATTTTAAAATTTAAAAAAATTAAAGCGCTTCAATGTCAATAAAGGCACAGGTAAATTACCTTATTTTACACAAGGTTTTAACTTGTGCTCATATGTTCTTAATGTTCGCCACCCGTCGGTTATCAGTGTGGCTATTAACGGTTCTATTAAGTTAGAGTGCTTCTCCTCGGTGTGTTCCTGCCCCCTGTTGGTCAGAGCTGCACCACTGCTGCGAGGCGCCTGGAAGCAAGAGCTTTTAATTTGAAGGGGCTGGTGGTGTGCGCTGACCTCACGTCTGGCGCTGCCGCGATGACAGTGAGCGGTGGATCTGTTCCCACTCTGTGTTGGTACACAAACACCCATCAGGTCCCGCAGACACCCAAAACACACATTACAGCATGAGGGGGGAATGCTGCCTGCTGATTGGTGGGGAGGGTCACGACACACACACACACACACACACACACACACACACACACACACACACACACACACACACACACACACGCACACACACAGTGAACGGGTTAAATAATGGCGTGGCGTCACTTCATGCTTAGGTTAAGTTCGGGTTATGTTAAATTCACTTTATGTCAAGTTTAGGTTAAGTTTATAGGCTACATTTAATTTAAGTGTAGTTCATGTTTGGTTAAATTCTCATGTTCAGTGCATAAAATGTTTAGATTACGTTAACGTCACATTAGGTTAAATTCAGGTTCGATTATGTTCACGTTATCTTAATTTCACAGTTCAGAAATGCACGTTTATTAAGTTAAGTTCATGTTGCGTTAAGTACAGGTTAGGATCGATTCAGCTTAAGTGAAGTTCAGGTGAGGTTGATATCAGGGAGGGAGAGTTCAGGTTAGGTTCACTTTATTTTTTAAAGTTAGGTTAGGTGAAGTTCATGTTACGTTCACAATTTCGTTGAATTGAGGTTTTAAATTCACGATTAAGTAAAGTACAGGCGAGGTTAGATTTAGATCTGGTTTGGTTCAGACTTGGTTAAATTCAGACTAGGTTAAATTCAGGTTAGGTTAAATTCAGGTTGGGTTAGGCTCTGACCCCGACAACTTTAACATTTGTACTATTTTGAATCTGCCATTTCTTTCAAATGGCGACATTTCTATCAAACACGCCGCTGGACTGTTCAGCATCCAGTTTATGGAGTTGAAGTCGTTTACATCCCAGCTGTCCTCTGGTGTCCCCCAGGGCTCTGTCCTCGGTCCCATCCTCTTCATGAGCTCTCGCCTCCCCCTTGGCCATAATTGAAAATACGATGTGTGTATGTGTGTGTGTGTGTGTGTGCGTGTGTTCCTTCCTTCTTGCCCCAGAGTTTTTTTATGACCTCGGTGGTTTTTGGTCTGTGGCCACTCTCCGTCTCCCTCCACTCATCCCCCATAATTCATCAGCGCTCTGCCTGATGTTTCAAGAGTCTGACGACAGCTCAACGCAGAAACATGACTTACAGTCCAGGGGTGTGTGTGTGTGTGTGTGTGTGCGTGCATGCGTGCGTGCGTGTGTGTGTGTGTGTGTGTGTGTGTGTGTGTGTGTGTGTCACTAGTGGACTAGATCGTCATCCTTGAAGAATACTCGGTCCCGATCCGATGTTTCTTCTCGGGTAAAGCGTTCGTCTGTAAAAAAAAAGGTCAGTTGTCATGGTTGGGGTTAGGGTTAGGTGTTAGGGTTTAGGGTTAGGGGTTAGGGTTAGGGTTAGGGTTTAGGTTTAGGATTAGGGTTAGAGTTAGGGTTAGGTTAGGGTCCCACTGGGACCAACCAACCAATTGATTGTGACTGTCTATGTTTTGCCGATCCTGATTGTATCGTCCACAATTTTCCAGCCATCGGTTGGTCTTCTCGCCATGTAAGGACCTTACCGTCACTGACACGGTGTTTCTCTGCTCTTTACCGGGAAAGATGTGTTCCATGGACTGATTTTTGGTCGTGGAAGAGTCCAGATTGAGTTTCCCACACTTGACTTTCTATCTCCGACTCCACGTTACGCAACGTCCCCCCGGTTGTCTGGGAGGCAGGTGAAAGTGGGCCGCAGACGGATTCCTGCCCCCGCCCTGAGAGGAGGAGACGCTGCGTAATTACACCTTTTCATGTGGGCACAAATCAAAGCTGTGGTGGAGGGCATTAGTGAATGAAGCCTTCCATAACACCACTACCTCCACCGCCACCGCCAACCCCCCCCCCTCCGCCTGGCCCTACTCCGCTAAGCCCTTGAGTGAAGTCAGAAGACAAAGCTGCCTCTCTCTGTCTGACGGCGCAAAGTCACCTGAAAAACCTTGGCGAGGCGGCGCCTGGTCATTAGCCCCGGTGAGCAAATCAAACGCACCCCGAACATCAGAGGCTCCGTTTGGCAGCTGGGTGACCCCCCCCCCCCCCCCCCCACCCACTCCCCAAAAAACCCGTCTGACGGAGCGCAAAACATCCTGAGAGTCTGCTGATCTTTCAGTCCATCAGACTGTTCCTATATCGTCTGAAGATCTCTTGCGTCTTTGTGGTGATTCTGAGGGTTTGAAGCAGCCGAGCTGCTTTTACTTGTCGTTTTTTTACCGAAGAGTTGATATCGCCTCTTGCAGAAACACTTTAGAATTTAAATTATACGGGGTTTTTAATGCATGTTTCAATCATGTCTGTATCATCTCTCTATTTGTCGTGTTTTCAAGTCGCTGTGATTTCAATCAGAAGTTTTACGGAATTACTTTTATTACTCGGGTTGTGTTTTTGTTTTTTTTGCAGCGTTTTTATTAAACATATTGACCCTAAATTACAGTTAAAAACTTGAAAAGTCTGCACCACCCTGAAAAGCTTCGGTATCACCATCCGCACTGTAAAATTTCGGAATAATTTATGTACAGAGATTAAACGCACTTAATACAGTTTAAAAAAATATATATATAAGGAGTTGCTAGGAAATAATTAAAATCAATAAATGAATAAAATAATATAAAGTTAGTGGACAGAAAAGGGGAGAACGAGAGGACGGAGTGCAACAATGCACAGTGTCATAGAGGGCATCCAGTGATTAGTGCAGACTCAAGTGTGCTGAAAGAGATGGAACGTGTCGGTAAATGTTTAGTTTCATTTACTGAGAAAAAAACCCTGCAGTCTTTAGTTTTAGCTTCAAAACTGCTGAGTCAGGAAGCAAGAAGAAAAAAAAAACACAAAAGCTCGCCTCAAATATAACTGGTTTTTACTTGTTTTTGATTACTTTTCTGTAGTTTTCCACTTTTTTTTGTTGCTTTCTTTGAGTTAGTTTCGATGTTTGCAGATGGGTTTTTTTTTTTTTTTTTACATGTTTTGGTGGGTTTTAGAGACAACAAGCCCGGGGATTACAACGTTCACGGCTGTCTTACAGATATGAGGAGAAGAAAGGAGGGGGGATCACTGGAGGACTTTAGCTGGTGTGCGAGTTAAAGTCACCGAAGGGGGAGGGGGCGGAGTCTATCAGCGCTGAGGTCATCGGGGGACTGGGAGCGGCTATTTGGGCTCGAGTCCCGAGCGTTTTTTCCCCAAAGTCCCGAATGTGAGACAAGAAAAAAAGCAGAGGATTAAAACACGATTTGATTGTGAGTGACGTGGAGTCGCGGCGCGTTTCAGTCATGTAACATTAAGTTAGCGGCGGCGGACAAAGTTAACAGACGCATTGTGTTACATCACGCCCCACTATGACTCTTTGTAAATACTATGAAGTACAATTTTGGAAGCTTAGTTCATCTTATTAAAGTCTCACTATGATAATGCACTTTGAGCATTAGATGTGAAGACATGAGCTAGGACAACATGCAAACGTCCACCAAGCTGGAAACAAACCGTGACACTTCCTGCGGGGGGCCTCGGCAGTGCGACCCACTGCCGCACTGTGACACACGACCCAAATCCTCCCGGCACAAATGATGAATTAAAATGATTTACGCGTGTTTGTGGTGATTACGACATGTTTTCTTTTTCTTTTTTTTTTTTTCCCCCGCTGAGTCAAAGATGTATTTACATGATTTGCGCGCAGCGTCTGTGATGAGCGGTCGGGATAAAGCCGGCGACTTAGAGGGAACACCGGGGGGGTTTAAAGGTGAACGGAGGACGGACGGCCCTGCAGGCGTCTCTCTGGAGTCCATATTTACAGTGCGTTGCTCAGTGAGTGAGATCAAAGCTCAGTGAGGGGCCTCGGTGGTTTCCTCCACTTCAACCTACCGCCATAGCTCTATAATATCTGATCTTGAGGAACTTCAAGGAGCAGGAATCTGCAAGAACCCCCCTCTTCTAACTACTGTCATAGCTCTATAATATCTGATCTCGAGGAACTTCAAGGAGAAGGAATCTGCAAGAACCCTCCTCTTCAAACTACCGTCATAGCTCTATAATATCTGATCTTGAGGAACCTCCAGGAACGGGAATCTGCAAGAACATACAACAAACCTACAGGAACATAAATTAAAGTACCAGAACATTCGCTGCGAACATCTTTACCAAGTTTATAACTTTTTTTGTTTTTTAGTCAAAAAGTTTCACAAACTTGATTGAAGGTCATTTTACCGAAAAAGTTATATTTCAGCAAGACGGAGGGACTTGCTTTGTCTGAAATGTCTTGTTAATTTAAACAATCTCAAAAGGATCCCGTTTTGAGTTGCATTTTTGGAAAAAAAAAACCAACCAAAAAACAAGGTTTATTATACATTACATACATTTTTCATGATAGATAATCTTGACTTTTAGTATTTATTTATTCTAAGACACCAAGCTTGAAGCTCAGAATGAGTTTTCTCTGCTAATTTAAACAATTTGAAGGTAAAAGTACCGTTTAAAGGAAAGTTTTTGTTATTCTTGTTTTGATTGTTTTGCCCTGTACAATGTATAGTAACATACGTGTGTTCACACAGTTCCCTGTAGGTTCCTGTCGGTCCTGTATGTTACTATACATTGTACACGGAGCAACAGTAATGTACAAAAACCTACAAAAAACATGGAGGAGCAAAACAACGGCAACATGCAGGAACCCTATAGGAACATACATGAAGGCACAGGAACCTAAAGTTTCTGTCTTCCTGTATTAGTTGATTTTGTTTTCTACATTTGCAGATTTATTTTCATTTTTTTCCCCCTGTAATTCCCTGCGGTCACTGTATTTTAGTAATAGTAGTAGTAGTAGTAGTGACAAGTGTGTCAGGCTGAAGTCGGAGTCCACTCATGTGGCTTGTTGTGTACTTGAGGCCTGAAACAGCTACAAACCCACAGTCGTGGTTTCAGTAATTGACCAGAGTTCAGACCCACGGCTCTCTGACAGACTCTCGGCGAATCGCCTCCCCCCCCCCCCCCCCCCCCACCAGCCCTGCGTCACAATAAGTTTGCTGCTCTTTTCTTTTCTTTTCTTTTTTCGCCGCCGCCTCCTTGGATGTCGTTTCAGCGCCCACGTTTCTGCGTTTCCTCGATCGGGAGGAAACACGGGTCCGTGTTTATATATAAATATATCTATATATTTAGAGGAGAGGACGTCGAAAAATAGACGCACGGCCTTCGGGTTCTGCGTCAGCGTCGAGGAAACCCTGCGGCCCCGCGTCACGTTCACATCACGGTTCGACTCCCTCGCACTGGTGGGACACTCTTGTAGAAAAACAACAGAGGACAATACCGAGTGGGCGTGAGATGAATACTGGACACAGTCGGACCGAAGCGGTTTGGTCTTTTTTTTTCTTTTCTCTTGCTCCAGGAGGAAACTTGAGGCTGCGTCCTTATTTTTAGAGGAGAGGACATCAAAAATAGACGCGCGGCCTTTCGGATCCCGCGTCGGCGTCGAGGAAACCCTCGAACTCCACGTCACGTTCGCATCACGGTCCGATTCCCTCCTGCAGGGACTGACGGGATACCTGCCTGTCATTTTTTTATCGTTCTCTATGGTTTCAGTGCAAAAACAACCAACAGCACCCTCTCCTGGCCCAGCATGGTAACTACATAATTTTTCAGCGATTTCTGTCATTTCCGTGTAAACAAACATAATTTTGAAAAAATATTGCCGCGTAAATGCGAAACTGAACTGTCTGATTTGATTGGCTGAGTCGTGTCGGGTGGGGTTCCTGTGTTTCCTGAGCCGTTAAAGCACTACCGTAAAGAACAGAATAGAGGTGCAGATCAAAACAACCGTCTCGTCAGGTTTTAATTCTCAGCCTTGTGTTTGTTGAGTGACAGCTTCTGTGTCCAGACCTGGAGCAACTGTTAATGACGTCTGTTCCAGACGGAGACGATATAGACCAAAACTAGGATAAAATCCGACAATAAAAATGTCCTGAGAGTTTTTCTCCGAGAAAATGTCGTAAGTAAAATAGTTTTGGTCCTTATTGGGTTTGGGTTTGTCTCCCTTCTGTTGACCATGAATGAAAAACAAAAGCAAAGACGAACCTCGGCTGTCTGACCGCACTGTGCGCGTATGTTCGTCTTTAATCCCCGCGACTTTTTTTTCTCGGGGTGTTTTTTTCTCGCAGCGTTTAGTCGGCGGCGCCGCCATGCAGATCAAAGACACAAAGCAGGGCAACTGGGGGGGGGGGACTTTGTGCTTCATCACGCTGCCTCCTCGTTTGTTTTGAGGTCGAGGAGGCATGTCGTCGGTTCGCCTCAGTGAAGCTGTTAACACACAGCACATTTTTACGCGCTGCCATTAAAAGCCACACGCTCTTAAAAAAAAAAAGAAAAAAGGCCGTCTTTATTTTTAGAACGTCTGCGTCTGCTGAAGAGGAGGAACACGGAAAAGTGGCTTCGGAGGGCCCGCCAGAGGTCTGCTGCCGCCAGCGTTTACAAATCCTGCAACCAGCTCACGAAAACCTGCAACCAAACCGGCTTGAAAATCGACAAGTCAAACCAGCGGCCAGCGAAATTTGTCAGTCGAAGAGCAACTTGCAGTTCATGTCTCATTCTCAAATCAAACGTCGAGAAAAAGAATGGACACCTTTCGCCATTGTAACCACAAAGGCATCTATTTGGATTTCATATAGTCATTTCATACTGCATTTCTATTGGTCACTTAGCTAGCGGCAGCTACGATCACCCCAAATTTCAAAAAAGACCAAAATGAGTCACTATGCAACTGTTTAAATTTGTCTACACTGTAAAAATATTCATGTATATGTGACATATTTGTGTTAAAGGAGCAGATCTCTTGACAGATGTGTCATGTTTGGTACACCAGGGCCAGTTTAAGTACTGATCCACACTGAGGTGTTGCAGATTACGCTTGTCTGGACTTTTTTTTTAATTTTTTAAATCTTCTCACCTCAGTATTCCTGTTGACAGTGATTCCGACTTTGATGTACCAGATTAGGTAAATGGCACTAAATGCAACGGATATCATGAACAATAGGAGATCCAGACCTGGATACGATAAACGTCTGAGCAGAGTTGCGCTCAGGTTCTTCTTCCCGTCGGAGGTGCAGCAGCGCCCGAGGCGGCTCCCTGCACAGCCTCAGTCTGCTCGCTGCACCGCACCGTGTAATTATGAGAAAATGTTGCAGAGTCGAAGCAGACGGGGATTTTTTTTATTTTTTTTCCCCTTCAGCTGGCAGACCTCCGAGGCCCAGATCCAGATCCAGATCTCCCCTCCCTCCACCGCCCCCTAAAATAAAATAAAAAAATAAAAAAAACCAAACCCTCCACCCTCCTCCTCCTCCATCTGACACCCAGAGCCCGAGCTGGGCTAACATGTGGTGAGAGCCCACATATTCCCCCGACACCACAAGATAAACAGTCGACAGCTCAACTGGCTGAACTTTCCACAGAAACGTGTCCCCCGGTGGTACCGTGAGCCGCGGCTTTGTCATCGTCCTCGCAAATGTCAGAGCGCGCCGCTGGAAAGTCCTCCACACCAGGACAACGCCGCAGAAGACAAGTTGCGGAGTCAAGCTGAAAGTTCACCCAGATAATCTCGCCGTTTAAAATGCCGCTTCCTCAAATGGCCTGACAAAACCAAAATGTTGTGAAGTGACGAGGAGAGGAACCAGAATCGATCCTAGAGGAACTTAAAACTATACAAATTTAAACAAGGGGTGAATAAAATATGCCCCAGAATGAATGTAAATGTTCCAAAAGCAAATAAAATATATTCAAAAAAAGTACCCAAAAAATATTGGGGATCCAGAATGAATCCCTGAGGAACTCCAAACTTTATTTTAAAACATGAAGACGCGAACATTCACGTGGACTAAATAACATAAATCAATGAAGATCTTGAATATATAAAAAAGAAATAGAGATGTAGAATTCAGAATGAATCCCTGAGGATTTAATTTAATTTATTATTAAGATCCCAAGTGCATTTCTCAGCAACACAAAGTTTGATTCACCTTGAAAAAAAAAAAATCTACAAGTTTAATTAAAATATAGACCAATTATAGAAATAAAGACAGTTTTGATAAAGGTGTATGTGAAAAAACAGAAAAGGAAACAATCTCCATGTTATACAAACAGAGGAACCACAATCCATAACTGAAGATCTTCTACCTGTCGTCCGCTAAAGAAAATGGGAAACTAAATGTAAAACTGAAACAAAAACAGAAATTTGGAACAGAAAAAAAATCAACAAAAAAACCCCCACATTTATTTGATTTGGTTTAAATAACCAGACGGTAAAAAGACAGATGAACTCCCCTCATATTAACAGTGTAAAACACAAATCCAACCATCAAAATGAAAACCAGACCCTGAACTCCAAGAACCATTTTAACTGAAGAACAATGAATTTTTTTTGTCTTTCGAAACGAACGTCCATCTCGTCTACGGCACCATCTGGACATTTCAAGTCCTCCTTTTAGAAATCCTTGACAAAGAGGTTCTATTATTGATCCCCGGCGGACTCCAATGCTGTAGCTTATCAACATTTCATACAACTTTTATTTTGATATCATGCACATTTTGATATCACTCATGAATTTCCCAGAAATCCCTAGATGAAAGCTACAAACGTCTTTGGCATGAATTGTGCAGATTTTTTTTTTTTTCGACGTGTCTGCTGCAAGTCGGCATCTTTTCAAGTCTGGTGTATAAATGCACGAAACCCACTAAACCTTTTTTTTTTTGGTTCTTTTTCACCCCCCGTCTGTATTTTTCCAAGCGAGCAACCTTTAATTCCTATATACATTGCTCTCGGTGATGATTACAAAATCGTCTCCCTCATTTGAAAGCAGAGATTAGCGTTGATCTGAATGCGCTAAGTGATCTTCGGCTGCTGTCCAGACCTGCAGCGGTGAGCTGCGAACACTGCGGCGCTCCGATAAGGCAGCTCAACTGTAGTAAAAAAAAAACAAAAAAAAAAAAACAGGGAAGCATGTCAGTAGAAAAGTAGTGGACTCGTGGTGCCCGGTGGCCTGAATCAACCGTAAAAACATTATTTCAGTGTGCAAATGGCCTCCGCACCATAATATTTATAGCCGTCTTCCTGTTCGAAACTGGAAGGAGCGAGCCGGGCCCACGCTCGCCAGACAATGGGCCATTTATTGATGAGAAAACCATAAACATGAGTGTGTCTGCGAGAGGACTTTGAGCCTGGATCTTGGCTCAGAGCTCTGCAGTGACTCATGGAAAGAGCCTGAGCGCGAAGGTGGAAAACTCACACAACAAAGGCTGTAATTCACAATAGAAAATGGAAGGAAAAACGCACAACAGATGGGGGAGACTTGCGATGGACGCCGGAGCCCCGGTCTGCCGCGCACTGCAGGCAAGGGGCGCTCCTCGGACTTCCTACCCAAGTCCGGGCAGAGGTGGAATCCTTTTTTCTTGGAGGACCTGTTTGAACCATCAGGCGCTCGTCGGAGACGGATGGAGAGAAGCTGATCCGGCTTCCCACGCTCGAAACAGATTTACAACCACGGACTCGCAACGAGGAAGCGTGGATGGGTTGCACACCGCGGCGTGGATTCGCCGGCCCCGACTCCACCCCCGCTCGCGCCGCTGACCCACCGGAGGACGAAAACCTGCCCTCTTCTGTGCAGGATCCTCGGCCCCCCCTCGGCGGGAATAATGAGCTTCCGTCGCCGTTTACGAGTCCACGTCTGTATCTCTGAAGGCCTCTCATGTGGTTCCTGATGACTTCTGGATGTGTCTTTGAGTTTGTGGGGTGTTTTATATTCCATGTTCTGTTCGCCACAAATGCCCCCCCCCCCCCCCCCCCCCCCCTCCCCCCATCTCCATTGCATGTTTCTGTGTTCTCTTAGTTTTCCTGTATAAAAGTGTCTCTGTGTGAGGTTTGGTTTTCTGACTGCACAAGGTGTTCTTATCAGTTTATGTCTTTTTGGTTCCCCCCCCCCCCCATTTCAAACCTTCATTTGTGGCCTTCAGACCGCATTTCCAGCCAATTATTGGGACTTTCCATCTGGATATTTGAATGATCTCTCCCCCACACACACACGCTGTAAAAACTGTCAGCAAAATTGATAAGACAAGACGTTTACTGGTCCTCTCTTCTTACGTCTCCATGAGCTGTTTATTCATCACGTCTCTCGTTCACACAGGAAGAGTCTGACGGAAACATTTTGTCATTTTCGTCTCTTTGTTCCAAAGAACTTTCACGTCCAGTTTCAATAACCGAACGCTGTGATGTGACGTTGGGCTCAATGTCACAAAATGTAGACTTTGTTTGAAATTAAAACGATCGCCTTCTCCGTCTTTTCACAAAGCGTTTATTTATTTTGGTATTGAGCTCTGATTTGTCCGTTTGAATTCTGGTTTCTGGAATAATTTTGTCAGTTTGACTTCTTCTGTCTGTGAATGGTTGCTTCGGGCTCATTTTCGTGATTTTCGCTGGTTAATTGTTGAGGATTTGCTCAATTTTCTCATTTGTGTGAACTTTGCTCAGAAACGTCCGTCTGTTTATTTTTGCTTTCCTTCGTGTGCGATTTGGACGTTAGTTAGTTTGATTAATGGTCTTCAATTTGCACGTCTGTTTCAGCCTTCAATTTCTCAATTTATTTGTATTATTGCATAAATTTGCATGAAGTTTTTTTTTTTTTTGCTTGTTTACGTTCTTCCTTTTTCTTTTTATTGTTCTCAGCTCTTTTGTCAGTTATCAGGTTGTGGTTGGTTGTTTGGTACTTTCCTGTGAGTCTTTGTCATCCTTGTTAAAACTTTACCTGCTAGTTCTGATTTGAAGGTTTAAGTCGGAGCTCAGTTTGAGACATATTTGTTTTCATTTTCTTGTCAGTATTACAATTTAGTCTACGTTTCGACACTTGCAATCATTCCATCCAGGAGAAGTCAAATTTACCCTCAGCGCTACAGCAAACGGTTTTGATTTATTTATTTTATTTATTTTATTTATTTTATTTATTTTATTTATTTTATTTATTTTATTTATTTTATTTATTTATTTTATTTTATTTATTTTATTTATTTTTTAAATTTAAAATTATTTATTTATTTATTTATTTATTTATTTATTTATTTATTTATTTTATTTGTACATTTTATATTTTTATAATTGTATTTATTTATTTATTTATTAGCCTTTATTCATTCAGGAAGAACCACAGTGAGATTAATCATCTTTTTAACAGGTGTGTGCTGGAAGCAGTACATTAAACAAGTTTATAGTGTCAAAATAATACGAGAATGTTCTTAAAACAGATAAAAAGCAGAGAAGACACGTGCATGAAAAACAATAATAAAAAGAAAGTACAGTGACAGAGTAAGAGCATCTGAAAGGTAAATCTATAAAAGGTTGTGATGATTGATAATTGAGAGAAAGTGTGAGAAGTGACTCCAGAGATGTCCGGGGTCTGGTTCTGCGTTCGGCGTGTCGGGGGACGACGGGAGTCCTCGTACCTACAGGACCGCTCAGGTGTTTTGTTTTGTTTTGTTTTTCGACCCGAGCTCTCGGTCCCGAAGAGAGAAACTCTGACTCCCACTCAGGAAATAATTAGTCTCATTTCCCGGTGGCTGGCAGCCGGTCGAGGCCAGCGCCGTCATGGAAGCTGTGCGTCACCGTTCCTCCAACAGAAAGCAGCTTAGAGAGGATTTACTGATGCACCATCCTCCTTTTTTCCTCCACACTCCGGCAGCCGGCCGATCCAAAAACCGATCGCTCCCCGTCGAGTCGCGAAGTCCCAGTCTGGCCCAAGGTCCGAGTCCAGTCGACAAAACCCCTTAGCAACACACCAGCAACGTCCAACTTGGTGTCGTCGAAGACAACCACAACCAGAGATGTGGTACAGCAGGGCCAGGCTGCACCCACTGAAACCACAACATTGATGTTGCCCTCTTGTGGTTGCAGGAAATGTAACAGCAGCAATGCAGACATGCAGCAAACAGAGTGTAAAGAGGGGGGGGGGGGGGGGGGCTTTATTATTATTTATGTTAATATGTTTGAAATAATTTTTGATTTAACAAAAAAAAACATCTTAACTGCACTGGATTTGACCCTGGGTCAAAGCACACGTTTAATATGATCATTATATTATGGATTAAAATGTTTTTCCCAATTTTGTCGACCACTACCAAGAGCTGTCCCATCCATCTATCCATCCATCCATCCATCCATCCATCCATCCATATGTCAACCATCCAGCACTTTAATAAATACCCTCCCCGGTTTTCTTTATCCAGCTCAGACACGGAGGTATGAAGAGGAACAAGGTGAGGCAGGCAGTTCCTCCTCCTCACGTTAGGGGGCGCTGGTGCCTCTTGATGCTTCTCCGCAGCTGCAGAGTGAGACACAGCTGGTTAGCTTAGCAACACTGAGCTCAACTATTTTCTAAACTTCCAAAAAAAGAAGCAGGGGGGTAATGATTTAAGGAATTCTTGGCACAAGAACTTCATTTATGAGTAAAGGTAAGAGATTAATATTGTTTTTTATATGAAACGTGCCTCACCTGGGCGACAGTTTGCACATGTTTGTAAAAGTGATTCTGACTTTAATGGCACAAGTAATGTTAACAATGGTGACAATTGTTTGATAAAGCAATACTTTTCTTCATAAAATAAAATAAAAAAGATAATAAATGAGTGTAGAAAAGATGACAATCCATCCTTGAAACATGCGAATCTGTGTTTACAAGACAGAAAAGGAGTAGGAAGACGTATAAAGTTATTTTATGCCCTCCTTTGCATCTTTATCAATTACTTAGTTTTCTGACTTTAACGTCAACAATGTTATTACAGTCAGACGGCCAACATCAATAAATAGACTTTTGTATGTATTTCCTCATGATGCAGTAAGTTAAATGAGGTAAAACCAGTGAATTATAAAGGGTGTAAAGTGATTTCTGATCTAACATGACCTTAGTTTTGGCCAATTTTTCGGATGTTTGGCATTAATTCCCCAAAGGAACTAATCCTATGTGAAGCTTTTTTTATTTTTATTTTGTTAAATGAAAGCAGCCGACGCTCGGCAGTAAAGCAGATTTTCCACTTCCAGTTCCACTTTTCTCTCCACACACGTTTCAAATAAATTAGAAAGTTTTACCACTTCACAAAGGAACTGCGCGAGTGCAAGCGGAGAGAAAATTTAATTACCGCTCTGTTTTACAGACGGCGAAAAATACCTATATTCCAACACGTCTGTGGGGTTTCTACTTTTCATGATTTTGTAGATTAAAAGAAACCTTCACATCTCCATAGATCTGAAAGCAGTCCTGCAGAGTGACGTCGGTCGGTCTGTAGTTATGTTTTGATATTTTACATCTTAAATATTGTCAGTTTTAAACTCCCCATCACACAAGCGGCACCCTAACCCACTACAGTTGCAACACAATGACTTAAGGTGGCTTGTAAAATGATGCATTTTTCACATTTTGTCACGTTACAACCGCAAAATTGTCCAATTGTCCGTCGACGTCTGTCGGTGTGCGCGTGAGCAGTATTTACTGGGTAGCGGTTACCGCTAAAGTTACTCGCCTTCGCGCTGGGCATCACCGCCATCCTCCCCAAAAACATTCACAAGCCGCTGGATCCAGCCATGAGATCACACACTCAAACACAAGTGCAGACAAATTAGCTGAATTATGGCGTGTGCCGATGCTCGTGTTTGGAAGGGGAACTCTCCAAAGGTCAAAGCATTCATCACACACACATGAATGAGCACAGTGTGACGGCAACGACTCGCATCGCACATGGCGGCAGCGGTGGCCGCGGGAGGGGGCTGAGCGGGGCGGGGGGGGCCCCCTGGAGAGGACAGTGATGACGCGATGCAGTCAATAAACGTGTGCACGCCGTTGTGCACGCTGGAAAAACGTGACGGGGCTTTTACTCTGGTGAGACGACCCAACAGATGCAAGAAAAAAGGAGCTGCAAATGTCTCAGACTCTGTTTACGCTTTAAGAGGAAGTGCATCATTTCTGCTTTATCATTTTGGAAAAGGTTTTGGAAAACGAGGTCCGTTTATACGGCAGTGACACAAACGCTGAAAACAATGTAGTTTACATTATGGGCCACTAGCGGGTGCTGTTGTTTGTTTTATGGACAATGAAGTTTCTTTTCTGGGCGACTCTCGACGATTAAACTACCCAGTCCCAGGAGAATATGGACTTGGGAGTCATGACAGTCTTGAGGCCATCCCTCGTTCTTTATTGTGCCTCGACTGAGCATGTGCAGGGGGAATAATTGACAACAGCCATGTTGCGCAGTTTCCGCTGCCTATATGGACACGGAGCGTTTTCCTCCCCTTACATGGAGTCGGTGTTTCAGGTGAATTTCATGTTTTACAACAATATTTTGGGGGGGAAAAAAAACCCTCAAATCTCATCTGTGGAAAAGCATCACGGTATGTTACCGTGTTTGAACCTCACTGTTTGTCTGCAGGGCGATCGGCTGCGGCCGCCGCCGCCCGCCAAGCCCCCGCTACACATTTACAAGCAATTAAAGAGCCATTTGTCCTGCTCTCCTCCGAGGTGCCTAACCACAGTGGCACAGCCGCCTGGTCTGCGGTGGAGCCTCTAACAGCTCTGCACACAGGCCCAGATTCATGCCGGGGAGGGAAGAGTCTGCAGAGCGCAGGCACGCGTACAGGCGTCGCAGCGCTACTGCTGCTAGCAACGCTTTGCGCACATGGCGGTGCAGCGATGAGCATCGCCACGGAGTTCCTGCTGAATAGCTCAACGATTCAAATCAACCCTTTTAAAAGCGTAAACGTCTTCCACAAGCAACATAAAGCAAATATTAAGTGTCTAAAATGATAGTAAAGCTCCACTTCAGGTTGTAAGACCTCGTCTGTAATGTTCAACTCATTGCGACATGCTTCAAAACTAAACATCGACCGAATGAAGTCATGAGGCTTGATTCCTTCAGCTCGTCCTCCACATTTTCCGACGGCACCGTTCTGAAAACTCACGTCGTAAACACGCTCTCCTGATAAGAATTTAAGAGGATTGATAGATACATGTCTGAAGCAGTTGGGACTCGAAGACGTTTAGCCGAGAGGCCCAAATAGAACATTTGCAAAAAGTTTGGGATTACTGTCGCATTCCTGCAACTTCAGTTTGGAGTCAAGAAACAGTGAATCCTGAGAGAAAGTCAATTCTTGAACGAGGTTTCAGGTCGAAACCAAAAAGTCGACTGTAAATCAGAGATATAAGTTTGGATTGGCGTTGGATTCCCCATCTCCAGCTGTTTAAGTGTCCTTGAGCAAGACACTGAACTCCAAATTGTTCCTACAAGATGGACCTTGGATGGCGGGCGCCTCCAGCTGGTGCACGTGAATGGGTGAATCTGACAAACGACGTCCGGCGCTTTGTGACGACTCACACAGTTAAAGAAGCACAATCGGTCCATTCGACATCCCGAGTTGCTTCTTGAAGCGGGACGGCTTCCACAACACGAGGCGAGAAAAAAAAAAAAACAAGAACAAGTGAGAAACGCCAGGTTTGTATCCTGACGCGACTCGGCAGTGTGTTCGCCGCAGGTTTTCATTTCACGAGCCAACGTGGACGGAGAGGTGAGCGAGTTCCTTCCTCCTCTTCCTCCAGTAGCCCTCAGGCAGCCTGCGGCGGTTTTGTAAGAGGGCTCAGCTCATTTAGTGTTTTACTCACTTTTTAAATGACTTTAAGCCTGGCTGGTTTCCTGAGCGCGACCAAACACGCCCATGGAGGCGACAGCCTGTAACCACAACACCACAACAGCTCCATGAGTCAGAGACGCCGGCCAATGGGAGCCCTCTCCCCCCCACCAGCGCTCATAAACCTGATTAAAAACAACACGTTTTCTTATTACGGTGCCGACATGTCCTGTAAGTGGCAGTAAAAAAAGTCTCGGTGCTCACTTTAAAGGAGCTGAACATTTAGGAGGATCTCAGTGGGTGTCCTGCTTTCACTGCTATACTTCTATTAATGGGACTTGTTCAGAGTGACACAAGGGATCTAATATTATTAGAATTGTTCAATCTCAGGAAGAAGAACTTTCAAACCGTCACCCAAGAACTCTATGGAGATTGTGATGACTACTATTATTCAGCAGTTTGTTTGTTTTTTTTAATTAAGAATTGACTGTTTTATCCACGTCAGGATGAATGATGAAGCAGGAAACGAGATGTAGATTTGAATTGTTGGTGGATTGGGGTCTATTAACAATGCCGTTTGCACTCGTGGTGATGAACGCTGATCCACTGCGTTGACCTCAGTGTGCATATTGTTGGTGTTTGTGCTCATGGTTGAGATAAACTGAACTGGGGTGGTTGGATTCACGACTTCATGGCCTTTCAACTCACACTTGGTTTTGTTGACTCACACTGGGGTACTTTTTCCGTCATTCCTGATATTTGAGTGATTTGTAGCTCAAGCCTTTCCTTTGGTTTAGATTTGCACCTCGGTGATCTTTTTATCTTGATATCTGGCATTTTTTTTGCAGTTGCAGGTAACATTTGAAGACCTGAGAGATAAAGTGCTCCATACAGGTTCTCACGGAGTCAATGGGCTGATCTGTCAGAGGAAGTGTGTGTGAGGCTGCAGGGGTTTGGTCCGCGGTGATTTCAGTGCAGGTGTTCACCCCCTCCGAGGGGGGTGGGGGGTGGCAACCTCGCTCGTGAAGTGACCATCAGTCATGGTGACGGGCCTCAGAGCGTCTGACCCGGCACTTTCAGACGTCCCAGAGAGCGAGGGTAAACACTTCAGACCTCACACATCAGCAGTGGAAACACGCCGCGGTCACATTTCAACCCCGAAAAAAACCCCAAACAAACAACCTCAGAGATCGAGCTCTTTGGACGACGGAACGACTTCTGTCCGCCGAACCTCTCGCTGCGGCGACGAACGTTTTCTGACCTTGGAATCGCCGTTGGTGCGTTGCCAGGTTGGTCGGGAGCGTTTCCGAGGGGGGGGGGGTGGGAGCCTCTTCGGTCCGCCATTAAGCTGTCAGCTCTGATGACTGAGAGCACCTTCCCCAGGCCGCGGTGGTCTGAGCCCAGAGACCACCAAACCACAGCAAACGGCCCCCAACCGCCACCGAGCGGCGCACCACCAACCACCCCCCCCCCCCACCCCTGACGGGAATCCACTGCACCTGCAGGCCAGCAGTCAACAGGAAGTCCTCCACAAACACACAACCACCACCTTCATGTTTCATTCGTCCATCGTCTGTTTATTCAGTGTTTTTGTTGTTTTTTTAAATTAATCTGCCCCCTCGTTTATTTTTCATTGCCACATAAATGTGTTCCTTTTGTTGTTTTTTCTTTTTAAATCTTTGACATATTCTTCTCGTCCCACAAACTGTCCCCGTGTTATTGTGTTCATATGATGCCTGACTTCATCTTTCTGTTCCCTCCAATGCGATGGCGTTTTCATTTTCTTAGTTATTTGTTCCCTGACTGTATTTATCGATTCCCTACAACACATTCACCTCTATTGCTTTTATTTATTTATTACACTGTTATAAGTGTTTTTCACCATCTGTTCCCTCAAATTCTCCTTTGTGAATTAAAACGTAATTATGATTCTTTCCGTCATTTTTTTTTTCGAGCAAATTTATGAACCAAATCCAGTTTTTTTCCCTAAATTCACTGAGGACATTCGGTCATTTCCAGAAAACATGAACTTTTACTCGTCCCTAATTACATTTACTTCCATGAATTTATTCTCAAGTTAAGTTTCTTTTTCTTGGTCCGATATATATTTCTTTCCCCGTTCTGACTGTACTCACACGTTCTTTCAGGTTTTTAGTCGGCTCCCTGGGAATTTCAGTTTGCTTCCTCGACACATTTTTTTTGTTCTTTGAACGGATTCTTTTCCAGGCGTCTTTAGTTTTCTCAGCAGAAACCCTGAGAGGAACCTTCTCCTCCTCGCTGCCGTTACCAGCGTTGCTCTCTCTGCCGCGGGACTTTTCTAAACAAAAGGCTTAAAGGAATCGTCTTTGTGTTTTAATCCGCCGCAGACTTGGTTCTGATTAAACGAATCCTGTCAGGAAACCGAACTTATCGAAGCCTTTGTTGCCCGCCGCCATGTAATGGACCTGTAATCCGGGCGAGGTCGGACTCCCGGCCTTGAGTCTGCAGACGGTTTGTAGCCGAGACGCGTTGACGGGATCCGCTGGCTCGCCACAGTCGATACAGACGTGCAGGCGGCTGAAGGTTCGGGCGGAAAAAGTGAAGCGCGGGACCACAGAGAAACCCTGAGCGAGTTGGGCTCGGCTGGCCGACCCGACCCTTCAATAAACAAAGACCTTCAGGGGACGGCAGGCTTATTGACGCCGCGCCAAGAAAACAAACACAATGGGGTAAAGCTGGGATCAATCGGAGGTCGAGGACGAGGCTCCGAGGAAGAAGTTCAGAGGAGATTTCACTTTCACTCAAGTGAAGATCAGTGGAGTTAAACTCCTGCTGCTGTTTCACCCAAACAGAATAAGAAGTACAGATATTCTGGGATTGATTTATCTTCCCTTGTTTTATGATCAAATGTCTCTAAGTGTATTAACCTTTCTTCTTCAATCTGTTCCCTGTATTCAATTCTGAATTTGTTGGTTCTCTACTTGTATTCATCATTTACCTGGATTTAATGTGTATCATGACCCTTCAATTCATAAGCCTGTTCCCAATATGCATCTAACCAATCCAATATAATTCAATATTTACATTTGTTTCCTACATTTAGTTTAATAAATCAGCTTCTTAGTTTAATCAACTTGTCTCTCTAATTTATCGTAAAGTTTCCGAACATTATTAGACTGTTGGCTCACGTTACTATATAAGTTGTTCCTATAATTGATTGATTGGATCCCTGAATTATTTAACACATTTTAAAAATGTTTCCAACCTCAGTTGTCTTGAACCCTTCACTTGTTCAAATCCTTCATTTTTTTCTTAATATTTATTTCTCTATACTCCTAAAATATTCACCCAAAATACTCTTTGTAATGTTTCGTTCCCTCAATGCATTTATCTTTTGTCCAAGTTAACTCGCTTCATGCATTCATCTTCTCGTTGTTTGTTCTTCCCCTACATCCGTTTGCCTGTTTCCTAAATATATTGCTTAACCTAAATTAATTCACGATTGTTAATTGATCTGTTGCCTAAATGATTCCAGGCGCAAGTCTTCGGAACCAGACAACACACTCCACGGACCGGGAGCGGCGCTAGGGTAGCGGAGCGGCCCGCCTCCAATGCCAAAAAGCCAAAACGAGTCCCGGCCAGTCCAGGACGTGGGCGAGGGCTCTGGAAAAGACCACGGGCGACACTGAGAGGTACTCCTCTGACCCCAGTCCGCCTCCAGACCTGCATACCGGCGGTCGAATGCCCCAAACACGCCAGAGCCCGTGAGACAGCCGCTGTCCTCCCAGAGGCAAAGGTTCAGTGGGGGCCAACCACAGCCCCCCCCCCCCGGTACTGCACCTGCCCAAACCACCCACCGCGGACCTCATGAACACAATCCTCTACAGGCCTGCCGGCACCACCAGGGTGGAAACAGAAGTCCCTGAATGACCCGGCAGTTCAGGAAGGGGCTGGACGCCACAAAGCCACGCAATTGAAGTAAGTGCTGCGTTTACCAAATTCAACTTATTACCACGTTCCCAGATCCTCAGACTGGAAACAGTGTCCCCACTCTGTTAGTGAGTGTGTAATAAGGTGCAATGTGGTATAAAATCACCCAAAGGAAATAACATTTCTGTAATAAACACGTCCGTGCTTTTCATTATTATTCCTTCAATTTGGTCGTTCCTTTGTGAAATGTCCAAACATCTTGTTACCTCATGTCAATGTGAGCCACTAATAAGTCGTAAACAATCCAGACAAATACAGGGTAGTGAACTTGCTCTGAAAGTTCTGTAAAGGACAAGAACTGGATATAGGACACACCACAGACAGGGATAACTCTGTGTGTGTGTGTTAGTTCAGTGACGACGCACATTTCTCTTGATTCGTCACACATTCGTGCGTTTTCACCACTTCCCTTCCCGCTGATAAACGGCACGTTCATGTGGTTTCCTTGGAAGATCTGATAAGACCTGGTGGTCTCTCGTTGAAGTGGGAAAACCTCCACCAGACTTTATCTCGACCTCGCAAAGAACTTGAACGCCTGGAGGCTGAATTCAGGGCAAAAAAAAAAAAAGTTTCCCCAACAGTCCTAATCTGAAGAATTTCAAACCTCCAGAGGTCTTTCGAGTCCAGACAACGTCTTTTCGCTCAATACGGCCATAAAAATGGACCACCGGAGCTCAGCTGCGCCTTCCTCACCAAGACATCACAGCAGTTTGATATCAGGGGACAGGAAATACATGTGAAGAAAATCTAAAGTCTAATGGTACCAGATTTATTTCCAAACAAGAATTGTTACGACAGGGATACGTTCTACCAAACACACATTTTCTCAGTACAACGACAACCTGCAAACCGTCTGGGTCCACCGGCTACCACAGACCCATAGAAACCACCAGGGAACTGGTTGGACTGGTTTGACGAGTTCAGATTTTGGTTTAAAACTTTTGCTTTTCCAACAGGTTCAGTTGGTTTAATTGGTTTTGGTAGTGAAACTACTTTGACCAGTCTTGTCTTTAAATGGTAAATAGATTTCACATGCAGTAGATAGAGCGTTCAACTGGTTTAACACACACACACACACATACACACACACACACACACACACACACACACACACACACACACACACACACACACAGGCGGTGAGATCAAATCAAAGGAGAAGGTTTTTTGTTGTTTTTTTTTTTTTTGTCAAACATATCTGTATTCTTCACTGACCCCGAGGAGATGCAAAGCCACACCATCTTCTTGGGTGTGGGGGTCTTGATCAGGAGACCACCAAACAACTTCATACAAAATATACGTAGACAGAAACTCTGATCCGTCTTCACAGTCTGTCAGGTTTTTGTAAAGGGTGAGCACAGCAAAAAGTGAGATAATATGAGATAATAAGAGGTTAACTTAAGAGATTTGTCTCTGTCGTGATGCTCCAAAGGTGAGTTTAAGTCGTTTTACAGACTGCCGGCGGGTCTTTATAGTGGGTTTTGGAGAATTAAGTCCTCCAGAATTATGTTGAGGTTGGGGAAGTGTGAAATTCCAGAAGAGATTAATAAAGTATATCCTTCTTTAATAGACTCGACAGCTGATTAACTCTGTGATCTTTGTCAGGTCTTTGGTTTTTAGACCTTTTGTAAGTATATTGAGGTAACTTCTTATGTTTTTTTTTTAACAAGTTTCAGAGGTTGTACATCCGCTCGATCTTTTATAAATGTTTTTCAGAGGGTCTCGAGGTCCCGGTTGAGGTTGTAGACATCTTAAAGAAGTTTCACGTGGTTTTCAGAGGTTTCTGGTGGTCCCTGAGATTCCTTTGAGGAAACCTGAGACTTTTATGCACCATTATTATCTTTGAAGAAGTTTCAGGGGTAATTAGGGAGTGTTTAGAGGTTTTGGAGAGGTTTTTAAGCATTCCATAGAGAATTTTCGATGCTTTGGGAAAGTTTTCTCCGCTTCTATGGAAGCCGTCAAGAAGGTTCCAGAAGTGTTTAAGATCTATTTGCAGGTGCTTGTTGAGATTGTAGTAATCCTGAAGAGGGTAATTAGATGGGTTTAGAGGCGAGATAGGCCTTTGAAGGGGTTTTAGGTGTTCTTAAGGAGATATCAGTGGAAGTCTTCCAGAATCTGTGTTAATGTTGGAGTAGAGTTAAAGACATTCCAGAGGTATTTAAGACGACTTAACTATCTTGAAGAGATTCAAGAGGTGATTTGGGGGGGGGGGGATATCGATGATATTCAGGGCGTGTTGTAGGGTTGAACAAGACACTTGATTGAGACTCTTTGTGAGGTTCAAATGGTCCTTGAACAAGTTGTGGATGTGTTTGAGGGAATTTGTAATGTTCTTATGGGAAACTTTACACTTCCCCGTGAAGGCTTTATAGGTCCTTAAGAAGTTCCAGAAGCTATCAAACGGGGTTTAAGAGAACCTAAGAGAACCTTTTTTTTGTTAATAGCGAGTAAGACAAACATCTAGAGTTAATTAAGACATGTTACAGGTTTTGTGAGGTTCTAATGGCGCTTGGACAGGTTGCAGATGTACTTTGGTACTTTTAAAGGTCTTAAAACCTGTTTTATATGTCCATGTTCACGTTGTGTGTGAGTTCTGCAGGTCTTTTAGGTTCTTTCAAAGGTTTGCCGAGGTTGAGTCTTTGGATCCTCTCTTGGGAACCCTTGTTTTCCTTTGACTTCATCAAAAATGAAGGACTTCTACAGGTCAACTCAAGAACTGACCTAAAAACTTCTGCATTAATGTAAGCTTTTAAACTGCAGGTGATCCCCACAGGAAGTACTTCAAAACTTCTCCATATACAGATGTGTTCAGCTCCAGTGTGAGGCAGTGAGGAACACTGAGGCTGTGTTTATGTCTTCTAAAATGAGCACAAACTTTTTAAGGACCTCTTCAAATCTACAACTTAATGAAGTGAGCAGAGCGCTTCGAATTCTTTCCGAACCGTGCGTGCATGCGTGCGCCCGTGCGTGTACAGTGTATATAACACAGTATTGGAAATTGGAATAGAGAAGCCGCCCTTCATGTGCTTCTTCGACATAAAAACACGATATAAAATGTGGTCGACAGATTTGGGAGGAAGCCCAGTTTGTCTGTTTGGAAAGACGACACCTCCTCTGTGTGTGTGTGTGTGTGTGTGTGTGTGTGTGTGTGTGTGTGTGTGTGTGTGTGTGTGTGTGTGTGTGTGTGTGTGTGTGTGTGTGTGTGTGTGTGTGTGTGTGTGTGTGTGTGTGTGTGTGTGTGTGTGTGTGTGTGTGTGTGTGTGTGTGTGTGCGCGTGTGTGTGTGCGTGTGCGTGCACTTTGGTTGTATATTGTATACGTATGTCCCCAATTAAGCCATTTTCTTATACATATATAAGAAAATGGCGTGTGTGTGCGTGTGAGTGTGTGTGTGTGTGTGTGTGTGTGCGTGTGTGTGTGTGAGCAGACAGCAGTGTCTCCACCCCGGCGGCAGGCTCCTCAGAGTTGACGTCATGTTTGAAATGTTGCTTCCATGATGCAAGTCACTGAACTTCGCGTTCATGTGGAGACTTTAAAAGAATCCTGTGAAGCGCCGCAGTCACACATCTTCTTCTATTTACTGTGAAGGCGACCGGCTCCGCCCTCTTATCATCACCGGACCACACGCCAGCCATGGACACACACTGTCACTCAAAGTCTGCCGTCAGAGCCAAACATGAAACAAAGATGCCCAAACATTCAGGCCATCTTCAGACCGAGAGTTGTATCAGGGTAGAAGGTTCCCAAAGTCAATCATAAAGAGGTTTATTATGAAGTTGGGTTTAGATTATATAAGTCTCAAGAGGTATCAGACAACTTGTTCATGTTTAAGAGGGAATAAAAGTTTTTGAGGTCTCCAAGATGCTCTACAGGTAACTAATAAGGTTCTGGAGGTCTTTGTTGTAAAAATCCTTAACGAATATCAGGGTCCTTGTTGGGTTTTGCTGGGTTAAGTAGGTTTTGGAATAACTCTGCTTCTCGCGTGCCAGCCGCCTCCATTGGTGTGTGAATGAGTGAATGTAAGTAACACAGTAAAGCACTTAACAAGTGAACTCCAGTTAACATTTGTTGAGGGTCTCGATGTTCAAGAGATGATTAAAGAGATCTGAGCAGCCCTTGTTGAGGTGTTGATGGTCTTTCTCGAGGTATTTAAGACAGCTTTAATGTCTCTTTTTGAGATAGTGAAGATCTTCATCCTGTTACAAAGACCAGGATGCAGTTATGGAGGCTTGAGAGATAATTTGTCAAGGTTTTAGATACATGCAAAGGTTCTACCTGTAAAAGAGTATCAAGGCCTTAAGAACTTCTGGAGGCAATGAAAGAAATTCTATTAGAAGTCTGTGTTGAGGTACTAAAAGTCCTAATTGAGTTTGAGGGGGTCTGAGATGTCCTTGTTGAGGCTTTCGAGGTCATGAAGGTGTTCTTGAAGTCTGAATCCAGCAGAGGCGGCATCACCTACTAACTGGGCAACAGGATTTCTCAGAGGACGGGTCGTACCAGGACGGAGGCTCGCTTCCCCTCTCAGACCTCCTGGAGAGCGTGGCACATTTCCCACGAGTCCCTCCTGCAGCGTCCATCTTGGGGGGTCCAGATGCAGCAGGATCGCTCAACAGCGGTTTGATGAACGTCTACACAGGGAATTAACGCGTCGAAGTTTGTCCTTTTAACAGCCAGATCGGACTCGAAATGAAGTTCAGATGAAGCCGGTGCCGTTTTTACGAGCGTCTGTGGAGCCTGAAGAGTCTCCTGTTTTATCTCCTCACTCGGCTCCTCGTCCTCACTCTGGTTTTATGAAGCAGACACAGTAGATCCTCAGCAGGGAGCCGTCAACACATGGATGTGATTTCTATTCCTCATGAAACCGAACAAATTAAAAAAAACAAAAGCTTTATATTTTTAATGACTTCTTATTTCAGATGACAGAATACAAACTGTGTTCTCTGATTATAAACTTTAGTCTCGAGTGTCAAACTCCATGACCGATATCGTCCCACCGAGGGAAAGCTTTTGTTTGATTTTCGTTCAAGCTTTGTTTAAAACTCCCGTCAGTGTGTTGAGTGAGCGCTCGTAAGTGTTTCAACACTTTTGCTCTGCAGTGGAAATGAAGGCGGCTGTGGCTCCGTTATTGGAGTTAAATTTCCAACATTTTTTAGTTTGGTTTTTTTAATAAATATTTTATCAACTATGATCGAAGTGTTAAAAGTCTTAATCGGATTAATCACTGGGTTGCTGTGGATTAATTGTAATTAATCGCGATTATATATCGAGGTTTAATCTATATTAATCACATTTCCTTTTACATGAGACTCAAGATAGAATGGAATATATTTGCATGTGTAAATGTGTTTTTAGCAGCTACCAAAACAAACCATCTTGTTGATATTCCAAGAGGAGAGCTGACGGCTTGTATTTACAATGCTGCAGTTGAGAACAATCAGCAGAATTAAAAATTATTTCTTTGCATTAATGTGATATTTTAACCTGAAAGTGCTTCGATGAAAAGAAAACTGCTTCCTGCAGAGTGTGCAAAATATGTTATCTCGGTCGCTGTTGCATCTTGGGGGTTTTTTGTACTCAATTTTCCAATGGAGAAAACCAACGTGCTTGTTTAGCGTCATTTATATTTACTTGGTTTTGTCGCTATAAGAACAGTCGTGAATGTAATACATTGCCAGAGAAGTTTTCGGGATTTTGAGTCACTGTGGGTTAATTTCATTTGAAATTTTAATCAGATTAATCATGATTTCAGATTAATCCGCATTAATGCGCCAAATTTTTTGACAGCTCCATAATTTATCTAAACAATCCAAGAGATCTATCCTAAAACAATATGTAGAAGTTCAAACAGGCGAAAATAGTAGAAGCGTATCACTAACATGGCCCGAGTGGTGCAGTGGGTTGGTAACAACAATAGAAACACAACAACAGGAAGAAGGTCCACATCCATGAATGTCTCTGTCCACGGCCATGTGGGACTTTAAAATGTGAAACTTGTTTAATAAATGAAGTCCGTTCTTCTCTTACGGAGGGCGACTGGCGCTGAAATACTCATTTCCGTCATCTGCACCTCGTTCTTTATCCAGCTCTGGTCTCATCCCAGCAGATTTCACCTGAGCAGGTGAACTGTCTGCCACAGGACACACACACACACACACACACACACACACACACACACACACACACACACACACACACACACACACACACACACACACACACACACACACACACACACAAGGTGAACATGCAAACTCCACAAACCAGCCTCGAACCGTCAACCTTGCTCTGAAGTGAGTCTGTTAACCGCTACACCAGATTTAAAGTTTTTGAACCGTAAACATCCCATGAAATCTCGACGACCGTCTCTTTGGATTTTCTAACTGTTTGTTGGAATTCGATGTTCTGGAAAATGTTTCTGGAATCCAGCAGAAACACATCGGGGGGGTCGTAGATCGGATTTCAAGTTGCAGCTAAAGCCCTGTGATGCGTTCACTGTCAGCACGGGGGCGTAGGTTATTTATGGACCTGCAGGCTTGTATTTTCCATGTGGTTTGGGATCCTGGAGGCTGAGCCAGTGTGAGACTCTGTGTTAATGCAGAAATAATTGAAAACATTTTGTAAAAAGATTGTTTCTGGGTGAGTGTTAATGAGAATAAATCAGCCCGACGCCCTCCGGTCTGTTTGGCGTGACGGCACATGGACCGTAAAAGACGAATAGTAAACATGTCGGAGTCCAGCGACGAGAACTGACTAAAGACCGAAGCAGCGATGTTAAATGGAGGAGGGGAGATTATCTGTACGGTTCCCCCCTACAAGTGAATCACGTGACGATTAGAATAATACAGTTTATGACTCGCCGAAGCTAACGGGAGCTAACAAGGATTAGCACCTCGTGGTTTAATCTGTGTGAACGCGAACCGGAGTCACAGCTGACTTAACTCTCTCTGACAGTTTGTATTAGGAATCATGCTGACACACCGAATAAGAGGGATTATCGTGCCCTTCCTGAGATCCTTCATTCACATGAGTAAGATCACGGTGACATCACAGCGCCAAAGCAGCGGGCGATGGAGCCAAACGTCTTTTTCCCCTGAGGCTGCAAAAAAAAAAAAATAGAACACAAGAAAAAACTTCTGCAAACAAAACATTGAAAAGTGTGTGAGTGATACAGTGGGCTTTTCACCACTCGCAACATTATTTCTGATCGCGGAAACTGCAAAAGCGTATTCGTAGTTCATTACGCGTCACACCTGCACCTCGCTGGCACAATGGCCGACAGTCTGCGGCGTGCGGGAGCCGCCACAGCCAATCGTGGCGCTCCGTCCGTCGGGAGCGGAGCCACTCCTGCACCTTTCATCCATCATTGTGCGCAAAAACCATCAGAGCGGCGGCGGCGGCGGCGGGGAAGTAAATGAGTCGTAGCAGGGGGGGGCTGTTTGTCTGGGCGCCGGCCGCCATGACCTCACCAGCACAATGGCCGCCTTGTCGCCGTCGCTGCGAAGTTTATTACAGCGCTGAGTTGAGAGGACGGACGGTCCATGAGACACCCTGACCCCAGTCTGCCCCCCCCCCCCCCCCCCCCCCCCCCCGACCTCTGACCCGCCAAGACGTTACCGTGAAGAGTTTGACTCTCAGCACACGAGTTGTTCGGTTTCGGTTTTGTCGGATCTCACTGGCCGTTACACACTTTAAGCAAAGTATTTAGGCACCTGACAGCTTCCAGACTGTTCCAGTTTCTAACATTTCAACCATTTTTGTTTTTTTTATTGCGTCAACCTGCAGAAGAACGACCTTCGTCACGCCGCTCTCTATTCCGTTTAATGAGGAAACCGGGATGTGCCTAAAAATAATCGCAAAATAACACCAATGTGCTCCAAGAGCTACAAAATCAGAGCAAAGACTCACGAAATGGGACAAAAGACAAAACAAGCAAAATAAATTAAAGTGTTTTTACTGGTTCACGTTCAGTCGGTTTGTGTTACGTCCACACTGTTCCCCCAGCCCCCCCCCCCCCCGTCCACAGCCCCGCCCCCCTGTGGGTCTGTGGGTAACACTCGGGGCAAATCCCTCGGGGCAGACGGGTCTGATTGGATAATGCTGTAATAACACGCCGCGGTCTCTCCGCTGATCCGCACGCTGCCTCGGCTCGGGGCTTTTCCCTCCGGAGGCGTGTCGCCGTGACGCAGCCGGCGGGTCTCCTCCGGCCCACCACGTCACCGCCCGGCCTCCCCGACTCGGAGCGTTTCTATTCTGAGAGTCTGCTTTATTTTCAGGGTTTCTAAACATTCGGAGCTGCAGTTTACTCACACACACACACACACACACACACACACACACACACAGTCCGCCAAAAACCACCAACACTCACCAAACCACAGGTCAGAACACACACCGTGTCCAACAACACACACTCGTCTGTTGCCTCATACGCACAGAAAGTCTCTAGCGAAGCCCTCAAACATGCAAAGTGAGTTTTTCTAACAACCTGAGCAGAATAAACATGTGAAAGTCCAGAAAAAAAAAGACATGTCAATTTGACGAACATCCAAATGTATGCTGCCCTCTGGTGGTCACAGTAATTATAACAGTAGCCATGTAGACAAGCAGGACTTTCTCTTTGGATTCAAATGAGGTCAGATCCTGCAAAACATTGGGAAACTGTATTAAAAACGGTCAAAAATCAGCGAGAAGTGCAGAAAACAGAACAAATAGAACCATTCTAATATATATCTATAATATAATTATGTATTTCAGTTCGTCTCGCACGTCCCAGGGTTTCAGAAAAGTCGCGTCTTCGGTTTCTCTGAGCACCGTTGTCGCCTGAACAAAACACAAAACACAACTTAAGTTTGCTGTTTTCACATTGTGACTGATGCAGTTAAATGGATTTAACACAGACAGTCTGTTTTCAGTCTGTATCGGTCTCCCTTGGTTATTTGTCAGGTTGTCAGGTTGTGTGCTTTAGAATTGTTTTCGTCACCTTTTTGGTATTTTTATTTTTGGGGATGTTTTTTTTTCTTTTCCAGTCGGTTTGGGTTTAGGTTATTTTTGTGTTTCTTTTTGGTAATTTTGTTTCAGTTTTTCAGCATTTAGGGTCTGTCAGTCGCCAGTTTATGTCGTTTTGTATCGTGTTATTGTGATTTAGCCGACCTCACATTTATTTTTGGTTAATATCTTAAATTTTTCTCATTTTTTGGGTTTTTTTTCAGTTGTTTTTGTCTCCATATTTGATCACTGTTTTGGGTAATTTGGTTTGTCTTTGTGTTGGTCCCTCTCCGAACCCTCGAGGTGGCGGGACTGACGGACCGGTCACCCGTCCGGTGGCGGCGCTTGCAGTTTGTGAGGCGTTCTGGTGGGAGAAAAGCAAAAAAAAAGTGTGTGCGTGAAGAGAATGCGCGCGGCATTAAGGCTGGGTAAAGTGGAAGCAGACGGAGAGGCGATGGGAGCTGACAGAGTGGGATCAGGGCGGTAATGTGCGCCCGCTGGATTCTGGGAAAAGAGACAGCCGAGGAGCCTCTTTAATGCCACACGCTGGCTGTCGACCACTTCTGTGGATAAACATGTTTTCATTGTCGGGGAGATGAAGACGCCGCTGCTCGAACTTGCGGCCGCAAGCTCATATTTTCACACTTTGATTGTCTCCCGCTGTCCGACGCTCCCCACTATCTCACATGAACAATAAATACCATCACTCTCTGCGGCGACGCTATTGCAAGCTCCTATTTTTAGTTTCGATCACGTTTTCCATCAGTTCAGTAGGGGATTTATAGCCAACCAGCAGACTTCGTTTTGAAACAGAATTCACCCTTATGTCCTGTTTTCACAAGTCTCAACACGCGCCACACTTGCAGTCACTTTCACTCTTTCATGTCGATGGAATCGCGAACACTGCGCTTGGACAGCAGTCATTTATTCTATTTTGTTTGTTTTGATAAATACGTCTCATTATATTTGGCTGAAATTCAAATAAAGTGGAATAAAACGTAAAAAAAATATGGACTTAAAAGTAGAAAAAATGCACACAAAAAATAAAACGAGGCTTAAAAATAGAAACTGCTACAATGTAGGAGTGACTCATTTAAAATGTGGAATATTTTTAATTTCCTCAGTTCTGCTTCTACGATCTGCAGAACAGGAAGTAAAACAAAGCAACAAGTAACGCGACTGTTTTTGTTGGAACTGGTAATTCCTAGTTTATGTTTATAGCGTCTTATTCTCTGCATATATGTGTGGTTTCACTTCAAAAACAACCAGCAGCGCTAACTCGTAGCCTAGCATGCTAACGACATTGTTTTCAGCGGTTCCGCCGTCTCCGTGTACGACGATGTCATTTTCAAAAGTGATGCGCTTTGGCTTGAAATTTTTTTGTAAAGGATCATTGGAGAGAGCGCTCGCCTCGCATAACGCACCGTGTGCGGTGGTGGTGCCACCTGCAGGCCACACATATGGACTGACATATTTTTTTTTCATTTACGGTTCCGGTGGCAAGATGTTTGAAATAAACTCGCTGGTTAGCGCCTCGTCAGCGTCTGCTCCAGATCACGCCTTGTAAATAAACCGACGCTCTACAGCGCCTCCTGTCTGCCGCCACCATCCACCGCGAGCATGCGGTGAAAGTTTTCCATTAGTCCTCTAGCTCACGGAGGCAGAACGAACATCGGGGACCACTCGTCCTCGTCCTCGTCCTCGTTAGCCTCATTTACTCTCCGGCGTCTATCTTTAGGACGCCGGCCGGACATTTAATTAGCAGCCGCGGTTTAATCAGCCGCGACGTGAGCGACACGAACGGTAAAGCGGGCGGTACACTTGGGTACGTTTTCAGAGCTGATTAACGTGTTGTCTTCACCGTGACGTTTCCAGGGGACGCGTCTGTCCTCGTCCCGTCAGACATTACATAACAGAGAAACTCTGATTCATTATCCAGGCAGTAAAGGTACGTTTAAACCTGTTTAGTCTTCAAATGTCCAAAAACTAAAGAAAAAAAAAAGGAAATTGTCATACATAACGGGATGTCAGGGTAGACGCTGCCTTGCCAGGGGAAAATGCCGCCGGTTCGATTCCCAGGTCAGCCAGAAGCGACGTGCGTCAGAGACGCTCGTTTGCTCGTTATCTCGCCCTCGCCGCACAAATTCTTTCTGAGAATCAGGTCCGTCGTTTTACGCTCAAGCTATGGCCGTCGTTTTATTTTCACTCACCTCCAGTTTTCCTCATTAGTTCCACCGAATCCTCAACTTGTTCCAGCGGACCGTGAAACTGAGCCTCCCCGTATGTCGCAAACCAGAGTATTTATAGACGACGCTTCATGCGCTAACACATGAAATCCTACAGAACAAGCTCATTATGCTAATAGTGTTTTGTTTTTAGTCTATTTTCAACCGAAATCAGTCCAGTGACCAAAGATCAGACGTACAGAAACAGATCTGCTCAACCTGATAGAACACGTCTTCAGAAAACTTCTTCAACGTAAAGAAAACCAAAATAAGACAATTTGCTGCTCATTAAATGACTGAATGGTCAGTATTTTCCCTAAATGTGTGCATTAATGAAGCCATAATGAGGTTATGAGGATCGTGTCCCTCAAATCAAAATGCTCATATGTGGGGGAAAAAAATGCAGATGAAGAACCATCATTTACTTTAATTTGAGAAATATTCAGGACTGGACGACTCACAGGTGTCCAACATGTGGCCCGGGGACCAGAACTGGCCGGCGAGATGCTTTTAATCCGGCCGGAGAATCGACTATGGTGGTAATTGTCCGGGCCAAGTGACGTCGTGGCGCCTTTCATTCAGATTCAGTAAAAAAAACAAAAAAAAAACAAAGACATCAAGGAAACAGAAGGACATCAGAGTTCACGAGCGGTGGAAGAACCTCCTCGGCATCGTCGGGGTTCCTCCTCTGGACCGTACCGGACTGTCAACAGCTCCCGGTGCCAATTCGGCCCCACGCTCTGGACCTCAAACCGCCGGGCCGGGCGCTAAACATAGCGGTGCGGCGAGGAGATTAGCCCGGGCTACGCAAGCCAGGCGGGACCGGCGAAACCAAAACCACCGTGTTTTGGAACGCGAGTGGGCTTTTCTGCTCTCGGTGCACTGCAGTGTGGCAGACGCAGTGTGTGTGTGTGTGTGGGGGGGGGGGGGGGGGGGGGGTCAGATTCAAGTCTGTGAATGATCAGAGACATGAGGGAAGGTGCAGAGTGTTGAGGAGACACATGTAACCAAACCACAGCTTGTGTGTGTGTGTGTGTGTCTGTGTGTGTGTGTGTGTGTGTGTGTGTGTGTGTGTGTGTGTTTCCGCTCTTAAAGTTAAATCTGTAGGAGGAGAGAGAGGTTGGTTGGTTGGTTGGGGGGGTGGGGGGGCAGATCGGGTGAGTAACTCCGTCCGTGTGCTTCCACACTCAGTGGCGAGGAGGCGGCCATGATGATGGCGGGTTGGTGACCCGGGGCGTGACGTCACGTGGAGGGATTCTTTAAAAAAGGAGGAGACGCTGCAGCTGAAACGCCACATGTGGGAATCTGCCTGCAGGACATCTCCTTCGCCGCTGCTCACGGCTGCTGTGGATTGACGTGGTGAGGAAGAGGAGCAGCACTGCCTGTGATCCACCGGCACGAGGAGGAAGAACAACCAGGCCGGGGAAAAAAACCTCCAAACCGAAGTAAGCTGCAAACACAAAACTTGGAACTGTGGCTCTGGTTTTAATGACATGAATACAATAATGCAAATAGTTTCACAGGTTGTGAATAAGATTCGGGGAAATGAGAGAAAACTGGCAAAAAAGTCCTTTTTTTTTTTTCCATCTCTTTATTGAGTTTTGTTTATATATCGACTGGTAAAATAAGTACTTTTAAACTGCAGGCAGGAGTGGAACATTTAATCTGATTAAATCTCATTTTCTCCTGTATGATCGGGGAAATGTGGGACCTTTTCTGCAGAATTGACTGTAAAATGGAGAGAAAACCCAAATAAAATCCTTCAAATGTGGATGAAACCAAATGACCTGGGAGTAAAGATTGACTATTTAACTTTTAATTTTTCATGGGGTTTTTTTTTCAAGTGATTTCACGTGGCAGAAATAGCACAGAAAAGTCCAAATGTTTATATAAATTCACAACTTTGGCCTAAGTTTTTCTTGAAAAAAAATAAGAATTGTTGCCACAAATAATTCAAATGTGCACATGAGGATGTTTTCTACTCTGACGCTAAACTAAAAACAATTGCAATACAGTGAAAGTTAAGTTTTTATCAGGCGCCAGGTTGTTTACAAGGACACACAATGAAGTTTGAATTTAAGATTTACCTCCAGTGTTCCGGCTGGATAATTATTTATTACAAATTATTTTCCCTTTTCTGAACGTGTTCTTGAAATACTGGGAAAACAAAACGTGAAGCGAGAAGCGAGTGCGGCGTTTCCGTCTGAACCTGAACTCGCCACATTAAAAGCTCCGAGTTTCAGTGAGAAATCTCCCCAAAGTGTTGCCGAAGATTGAGAAATGTCGGTTTCAGTTCTTTAATTATTTCGTAGATTCCACAGAAGTTCTCATCTCAGCGTTCCAGACATTTGGAGAAAGTTTTCTATTAGCGAATTAGCATTTGTCTCCTGGTGATAAATTGGGGCTTTGAATCAAACAGAGCAGTAAAAGTGTGTCTGTCGCTTGTTGCCGTCAGTTTTCTTCATATTTAAAGTGTCATTAAGACTTCAGACGAGCTCATCTCCTTCGCTTTTGAGCTGCATTCGTCGTTTTACTGCGTTACATGTGTCTGTATTTAGTTGTGGTGAAATTTTAATTCTCTAAAAATATATTTACAGGGTTTTTTTTTTTTTTTTTTTTTTTTTTTTTTTTATAAGTTGTTGTTGTTTTATGAGTTACCGCCCAAAGACAGATTTGTATTAGCTTGTTTGTGGTTGTCTACTGTGTTAGTTTACGACTCCCAGAGTTGTTTTATGGGGTTACCACCCAACAGTGTTTTCATTCAGCTTGTTAGCGTCTGTCTCCAAGTGATAAATTATCCTTTACATACTTCCAAATATTAAAAACATTATTATAAACATTTTTTGCCATATTTTAGATAATTCTCTTCTACCTCACCTACATTAGAGTGTGGGTGTATGTGTATGTATGGCAGAATGTTGTGTTTATTTTTTTATTTCCAAACACATCATTGAAAAAAAACAAACCTTCAATAACAGCCGAATGGTCAAATTTGCTATTTGTATAGTATTCAATCCTCTCAGTTTATATTTTCACAACATTTTTTTTTACGACTGAACGTTTATACAGTGGACGAAATTAACAAAATATTTACAGACACTAAAAAAAACAAAACTCAAGAGACGACAATGCTTGTAAACATGGTGAATTAAATATAAAGCTTTAAAGACTCCTTCAAAGGCTGATAAAAGCAAAAATTAACAAACCTTGGTTCAAAATGAAATACTTAAAGTACTCTTCAGGATGGAGAGAATGAAAAGAACACTCCTTTCAAAAGAAAACATGCAACAGGAAAACATTTTTATTACAGATAACAGCTCATTTATAACAGTTACAGGTTAGACATAAAGACTTAACAAACCCTTGAAGCAGATTAAATGAATCACATCATCTTCAGATCCAAACAGCTGTGAACAATAGTGTATTTTATTGTGAAAAACGTCAGGGAGTGTGACATTCTGGCGTTTTGTGTGCAAATATTCACATCCTCATTTTCAGTTTCTGCATTTTTTTGTATTGCAACCATATCTGTGTGTGTGTGTGTGTGTGTGTATGTGTGTGTGTAGGGGGGGGGGGGGGGGGTGCTTTCTGGTTCAAAAAAAAAGGGGGGGGGGTGGGGGAGGGTGGCACATTCCAAAATTCCTATGGTCCTCAAATGCATCGCATCTGAAGAGCAGGAGGTGATCCAGGGGTGAACAAAATTGGGGGTGTGGGGGGGGGTTGGGAGTAAGGCCACCCGGAGAGGAGACGCCTCTCGGTCTCTTCATCATCCCTCAGTCATCATCATCCATCAGCCCTCCACGGCTCCCTCTCCTCCTCCTCCCACTAACACTGGCTCTCTTCCACCCCCTCCTCCCCCCGTCCAGACCTACTCCCCCCATGACTCACTGCGACTCACCCGGCTGCTGTTTCACAGTAGGAGCCTCAGATTCACATTTCACTCCTTGGAAAAATCCGACGCTTTGAACTCCGAATGTTGAAAAGCAGCTGAAACGATCTGGAAAAATATTGTGAAACGGCCGGCCGGCCGTCGGCCCTTGCTAGCGAGTTGAGCGGCTAGCCTTGCCTTGTAATACCGCTGTGTACCAGGAGAGGGTGACGTGAACGCTTCAAGGCTTGAAAATGTTACAACGACCAGTCAAAATGTCTTCTGTTTCAACAAGTCCTTCAATAAAGAAGTGAGCCTCATGATGAAGTACTGCTTTATACCACAAGAGGGCGTGATGGCTAATCCAGTTTTAAATAATATATATATTTTTTTAAATGTAAGAAAACATGTGCTTTGTCTAGAAGTGGCTAAGTTAACTAACTCCACTGGTCATTTGATGCCACTTTGTGGTAAAACAGCGTTTTTCATCACTTGACGATATGATGTCCTATCCAGTGTTACCTTGTTATTAAGTTTTATAAGTAAAATTAAAAAAAAAATTATTATTTCTCAACCCAAACCCCAATGAGAATATAACAGTCAGTAATCTGTCATTTTGCAAAGGAAGGTGTGTTTATACTCTGCTGACGCAATCTACTGACGGTAACCGGCTATCGTCATCCGGTCTGGTCGTACACTCCCTGCTACTGGGCCACAAAACCTCATGATGTCATGAGGAAGTCGATCTATTGACGTTTACCAGCTTGCCTTACTGTATAGTAATCATTTATGCCACTTGATAGTGACCCTGCTTTTCTTGTTGGTATTGACGTCAAATCCAGAGTTATTGGATGGTCTGTATTGGATAACGGTTATTGTGATGGTGGCTTCTGCACAACGGGTATTGAATGGTGGTTGTTGTATGATGGTTGTATTGGGAGATGCTCACTGGATTGAGATTATTAGATGGGGATTATTTACCACTGTGAGCTGCAGCTCTGAAGGACACTTGCACATTGGACCGTGGGTGGAAGAGGGTGCTTGTGTCTGAGTGGTGACACTTCCTGTCTGACTCACAGTGGACACGTCAAGTCATTTGTCTCTTTACTGTGAAACAACTGTCCAAAAAAGAACTTGCACTTTCTGTGCGCGGAATATATTTCGGAGCCGCTTCTTCAAGTCTGCAGCTGGTCTGTCTCTGCCTCCGATTGGACGGATTGTTTCGAGGGACGTGTCCCGATTCGCTGGCAGTGTGACCCATCAGATTCCAGGTCGGCATTCAACGTTTTTGCGATTCGCTCGGGAGATTAGACGGAGCGAGACGTGCAGTGAGCAGATCTGTGCTCTTGTTGCGGTAGTGAGAGGGTCCTGCAGGCCTTCAGGACGGGGGGGGGGAACGGGACCACCAAGAGGGGGCCGTCCACCCACAGTGGCTGGCTTTGTGAGGAGAATAGTTTTCAGAAGGAGGTTGTGTGTGTGTGTGTGTGTGTGTGTGTGTGTGTGTGTGTGGTTCTCTGCCAAGACGCTGCAATTTTCAGTGAATGTAAAACAGCTTTCCTGGCCGGGACCCCACGCGCCGCCACGCTGCCAGGAAAACACTCCGACTCCTACCTGTTTACCTGCAGGTCAGCGTGGCTGCACAGGGGAGGCCTTCTCTCCTCAGTGGAGGGAGCAGGAGGGTGACGGTCCGGACTCTCCTGCTCCTGGTTGTGGGGTCGTGGAGCATCTCCAGGCTCATAACTCCACTGATTCAGAGGGAAACCTCTGGAAGGTACCTCGGGGGGGGGGGGGGGGGGGGGGGGGGGTGTTCTCTCAGCAGCCGGCGAAGTGCTCGGGAACCAAACAATGGATTCTGTTTCTCATGCTTAATGAATGAAAGGCAGAGCGCTCGGTTGCATCAGCGGCGCTGGCAGCTCCTACACCTTCAATAATGTGTTCATTGTGTGTGTTTCATGTTCATGCGCTGACCTTTTACAGTGGAGCTGCTATTTCTGGGTACAAATCAAGGACGCATCAATGGGGCTCAGTCCGAGCAGCCATTGGGGGGGGGGGTAATTGAGTCAATGGAAAACAGAGCTGCAGGGAAGCCCTGATACACATCTGTACCTGCACTGGGGAGCGAGGGGGGTTGGGTGTGTGTGTGTGTGTGTGGGGGGGGGTGTCTGAAGCCCCGGGAGGCTGTCTGAAACCAAACATTTGTTGAGTGCACGGTGGGCCGGTGCCGGGCTTTCAGACCGCTCCGTGTGTCCACGACGATTAAAGCCGGTCCAACATGAAGCCCCGCATTAAATCAAACGCGGTCGACTGCACAGGAGGCCTCACGCCCCCCTCACACCCCCCTCACACCCACTTCAGCTCCTTCCCGCACGACTCAGACGATCAGGGATTCACTCGGGAGTCGTCGTCCGCGAAGAACTCCAAGAACTGCGGTTCAGCCGTTCACTGTTGTCTGTGGAAAACGTCCAAAAACGACTTTCACCAGTCAAAAACAAATCATCTCAGTGCTGTTTATGCTCACCAACTAGCCAAGAATCGTATTACCGCTGTCTGCTACAAGATGACGTATCGACAAAAAGTTTGAACAAGTGTTTTTTTTGTGCATCTTTGAACTGTGGGTCCATTTTTTACAAAGAAATAACACATAGATTTTGTTAATTAGGAGATTTTGTGTTTGGATTCATATCGCCATCCCCTCCGTTGCTGTTGTCGTATTTATTACAGCCACTTGAGGGCAGCAACACATCTGATATTCCGCGTCAGTATTAAAACCAGAATCAGAGTGAAAACAGTCGTCTGCATAAAGAAAAGCCTTCGACTCTTAAGAATAAAATACGCTCACCGCCTTGCATCCCGCCTTGCTGCAGGTCGGTTTTGTTAGATTTGTGATTTGTGGGTTCTTCGATGCTTTCTTGAAGTGATCAATCTGTGAATGTTACCGACTTAACAGAGCAGATATGAGCATTTGGTGACTGGCTCACAAACACAGGGACCGTCGGCTTGTGATTTAAAGTGTTTGTGGGTGTTAAAAGGACTTAATGAAGAGGTTTAGCTGTTCCATCACTCGTTGCGCTGAGAAGAGAGTGAGTAAAGAGGAAGCAGCTCATTAAGCGACTCGTAAACCACTGAAGAAGATTTATTATGATCACTGAACGCAGCCTGAGGCGTCACATCGGCAGTGAGAGTCTGAGTCCGGCTGACTGTCACACACAAGTGTGTGTGTGTGTGTGTGTGTGTGTGTGTGTGTGTGTGTGTGTGTGTGTGTGTGTGTGTGTGTGTGTGTGTGTGTGTGTGTGTGTGTGTGTGTGACTTTCACATATTTACAGTTTATTCCCGATGACTTCTGCGTGCGGGAGCCGGTTCAAAAGTTCAGACCCTGATAAGAACTCCGATTTGAAGCCATTAATATGCAAATATCTCTGCTTGAATTGTTTTTAAGGCGTCGTCAAACACTGCAGATGTGCTGTTGATGCTCTCAGATAACGTTCATCCATTCTTCATAGTTTAAACTTGTGTACTACTCTATTTCATGCCTTTTCTGAAAATTCAGTGAGAGGTATACATGAAAACCAAAAGGGTCCCAGAATCATTCCCTGTGGGATGCCTCATATTCCGTACAATGTAATTGAATTAGAATGCTCATATTTTGTTAAACATTTGTTTATTTTTTTTATATAATTAAAACCGTGAGGACACCGTATGTTTATAAAAGTTACAATTTTAATTAATCGATGACTTCCTTAAAGTTGCACATCGTGCATTTTTTTTTCATCATGGCTTTCGACATGGCTGTTGTCGAATGTATGGAAGGTTTAAAGAGTGAAGTTAAACAGGACAGAGCACATGTATAAACACCAAGCGCCAGTTTTCAAAACCTCGGTCCAAAGCCAGGTATAAAACCCCAAAATAAAAATAAAAAATGTCCAAGAACAAGTCCAAACTGGTCCCACGTGCAGGAGCCAGAAATCTGCTCTGGGATCAGTGAGAATCCCAGATGTTTGTCTTCACGTGAAGGAATGAGGAGTCTGGAGCGCCGGCAGCTGTCCTCCAGGTGAATCAGGGCCTCGGTTACGAGCTGCAGCGCCACCTCCCTGCGGGGCCACGCTCCTCCTCCCTCCCTCCCTCCCTCCCTCCTCCTCCCTCCCCTCCCCTCCGCGCTACTCCCACAGGAGGAGGCGTGGCGGAGCGGCGAGGCACCTCCTCCTTCCCCCCGCCGCTCCTGACCTGCTGCAGCTCTCAGGCGGCGTGCAGCAGACGGTGGGCTCACAGCGCCCTGCAGCACACGCACCACCGTACGCCTGCAGGACCGCGGTAAACCTCCACCCACCCACCACCCCGCCGCCCCCCCCACCACCCACCACCCGCAAGCTGAGGGCCACCTCACACTGACCTCGCACCCAGGACCTGGATTTCTATCTCTGGAGGTGTCATCACCTGGGATTTTCTTCTCTCCTGGAAAAGTTTTTGGAGGACTTATATTTCTTTTTTCTTTTTTCTTCTTCTTCTTTTTGTACCTTTTGATTTGTTTCTGAGGGCCCGACATCGCCGCGTAAGTCTGAGTTTGATTCCAGCTCAACATGACTCTGAACAAGTTGTCAAGTTTTGCAGAACATTTTTATCTCGAGCCCCGAGAAAGTGTCCTCACACCTCAGGGTTGTCTGATGTCAGCTGATTCTGGATGGGTTTACTTTATTTAGTTCTAAATCTATTATTTACAAAAAAAATGTTTTAATAAAAGCACAAACAACCAGAAAACAGACTAAAAAAACCCAAAACAAAACAAGTTTTCGCATATTTTTACTCATTTCTGAGATAAAAGTTTGACGCCCACCTTCGAGAGCCGACTCTGTTCTCGTCGATCATATTCAGGATGAAGTCGTTTGTTCAGCAGCTCAGGTTGTTTCGGTTTTCTGCTTTTTAAAAAAAACAAAAAAACAACTGTGATTTGCAGAAATGTCACAGTTTGCATGAAAGCTCAGAGGTTTCTTCTTCTTGTCTCTGCAGACGTCAGTCGACTCATTATTCCCATCATCTCACTCCGTCAGCCTGCGGGACATGTTTTGGAGTCTTTAAAAACAACAGGCGTTTGTAAATGATCACAAAGTTTGGACAATTTTTTGAAGAAGTTTTCAGATTTAGAGGTTTTGGATAGTTGTGGAAGTTTTCGAAGGTGTTTTGGGAACCTGGAGGTTTTTTTGTTGACATTTGACGACTGAGGAGGATTTGACCACTTGACTCAGTCAGATCTGAAGGCTTCAGTGTTTTTGAGGGTTTAGCAGGTAAAACCTTGAGAAACGGCCGTCAATCAAAAACATGTTTGAGGAATATCGATTAGATTTCAGGGTTTTACCCTATTTTTGTGTTGTTTTTTTGAAAGAAACTGAAGCGCTTGAAGAGTAAGAAGACTTGGATGTTTTGGAATGTTCAAAAGACTTTGGGTTTTTTGAAGTTCTGGATGGTTTTGAAGTTTTAAACGACTGTTCTAAAGGTTTTGCATTTGGTTTTTGTCAGTTAAGTTGGAAGTCTAATCATTTCAGATCACAGTGTTTTAAGCGTCATTTATTGAGAGAAAATAAACATTTACCAGATTTTCCTGCTTTATTTTAATAACCTGGACGCCTGTCCGATTATTAATTAATCCCTTTATTTTGTCCTCCTGATACCTTAACAGAACAATCATTTCAACCGCTTCAAATTCCTGAAGCCTGACTGCCATTTTCCCACAGATTACTCACATTTAGAAGAGCCACAAAGTAATGCATTCATTGGGAAAATAAGTACCAGATTCCTCATGAATGAAACTTATTACCTGGTTTATCCATGTGAAGTTAAATCGCATGTTAATGCTTCAGAGAGACTTTGTTACGGGGCCCCAGGATCAATCCCTGGGGAACGCCACTTATTCAATGAACTAAATCTGGAGAATAAATATTTTCCAGTATATGTATATTTACTTTTGTCACATGTCAAAATTTGATCCTCCAGATCGTAACTCATTGAAATAAATAACATTTTAAAAAAACCTCAATCTTGTGTAATGTAATAGAGTCAACTTATTTCTGTGTACAAAAGTGGATTTTTAGAAGGGTATATAGAAGGCATGAACTTTAAAAAAAACTCCAGCACAACATTTCAAATTTAAATAAATGAGTTAGAATTAAAAAAAAAAAAAAAGTTTGAATGATTAGAATGTGTTATTTACTTTATTTGCTTGTTCGAGGCAACTTCCATTCTTAATGTTTCAGCCCTGATTTGGAATATTTCCAGTGATTGACAACTTGTAAATAATCAAAGGAATCTGAAGTTACACACCTCCTCGCCAAAGCCTGATCAGTCTTGAAATACCGCTTTGCACCACCAGATGGTGCGGTGAGCCTTTATGCGTCGCTTCCGGCATTCGTTAAATAAGGAACAGTTTGTCAGAAGAGTCAAGTCTCTGTCTCTCTCTCTCTGGTTTCAGGACCATGTTGTGTTCTCGGAGGCTCGTGCAGCAGTGGTGCTTCGCCGTCTTCCTGCTCTGCTCTCCGGCGCCGCACCACGGCCGGCCGATCGACGCCCTCAGCAGCCGAACGTAAGTCACACTTCCAAAAGGTGTCTCCTTGACACATGCCTTGAGATCTGGACCTCCAGAAGGTCTTTACAGACACGTAGAGGCTTTTAATGGCTTCCAGGAGTTGAAATCAGAGGACGCAGGAATAAACGCTGTGTCTCCGAGGTCTTCTTGCTCGTCGCTTGACTCCTCGACTTTTTGATGCTTCAGAATTCTGAATCTTAAAGAGTCGAAGTTCAAACCCGCGTTGAGACTATAAGTCGAGATCAGAGGCTGCAGGAATCTGAAAAGTCAAGTTTTCAAACTCGACATGTCTCAGGAGTCGCAGCAGCTGAAGTGAGTCAGCATTTAAATATCTGGGAGTTTCCGAAGTGAAAAATCAAAGACTTTGAGGATCCTGCAATAGGAATCTTAGGCTGGGAGGTTCTTAAGGCTCAAATTTGAAGACTCTAAATCTAAAGCTTACCTTGCTTCAGGAGTGGAAATTAAAGACTTAATCAACTTCTAAATGTGTGTCTGTGATGCAACAATAATGAACATTTAAAGCCTTGGAGGTTGCGTAGTTATATTTTCACGCTCTTGGGACCAAAACCCAGAAATGTCGGTGGCCTTTAGACTCGACGCCTGGTTATGCAAGCCTCTCCGAGTGAAAATCCGAAGCTTCTGAGTCGACATTTGATACTCGGGGAGTTTGTAGGAATCAGAATTATTGCGTTGAGTTCAGGAGTTTAAATCAGACAGTCCAAGGCCTCGGCAGCTCCAATCTGACGCTTGGAGATTGAAACTAAAGCTCTTGAGCCTCTAGGGATGTGAACGGACGAACCCGTGGCGTCGATCAGAGTCTTCGGCGGGTCGCGGGAAGCCGTTGTCGTTGGAGATAAAACGCAGAGGTTCTTTGTGTTTGCAACACCTTCAGGAGACTCCGGAGCGTTCGCGGTGCAATGAATAATGCTGATGTCGCAGTCGGCGGCGGACCAAAGCAAACCTGCCGCTCCCGCCGAGCCGCCTGATGCCAGGCCGAATAAATGTGCTTTCACGCTTTCCCGGCTTTTTTTTTTTTTTTTTTTTTTTCCACTCTGGAAAGATCGTATCGCCGCCTCGCTGGGCTCCTTGGACCTGAGCGGCCTCTAATGAAGCAGCGGGAAGATGCTCTGATGGGCCGGGGACTCTCTCCCTGGCCCGCGTGGCGCCCGCGTCACATCTGAAAGGCATTTCAGTGGCAGCAGTGATTCAGAGCGCCGCCGCCGTCCAGCTTTTCCTTTAACACTTTCCAGAGAGTCCTCTGATATGCTCCCTGACGGGACCCAACGCCACCTGAGCAGAAAGGAAAACACCAGCGCCGCCAAAAAAGAAAAACACTGGAAGAATCACAAATTGGGATGGAGCCGGCGACCTTCGACGTGACGACCTTTAGCTGTGAAGGTGGCGATGTTGTGATTTATTGTTTCCAGACAATCAAGTGTGAGTTTTTAAAATGGACTCGATGAAATCCGAGTTTAAAACGCATTTCATCGATGCAGTAATTCGACTGATTAGTTATCGTTTGTCGCAGAGGGGCCTGCTGCTCGGTGAGAACTGGGTCAGGAGAACCCGTTTGAGTCTCCGCCCGCCGGCGCCGCGGCATCTGGAGCGGCTGCCGTTTACGTGATCGGGGCCGTGAATCATCCCGGACCTGAAATCCGACACCCGCAGCGTCTTTTGGGGAGCGACAATTTGACGGGAGCTTTGGACTCATTATGTCGCCTCGATGGTGTCAAGATATTAAATCTGAGATTCAACGCAGGACGTGTGACGCTCCGGGAGCCCCGATGGTTTGAATCTGAGGCTCCGGAGGTGTTGTCAGTGGAAATCCAGGGCCTCTTCACTTGAGATCTACAGATTAAAGAGTCACTGCAGTGAGAGATTAACATCTTTAAGTGCTAAGGGATAAAACACATACTTATTAAAGAGTGACAGATGAGACTTAAGACGGTCTCAAGAGTTTATGTCTGACACTTTTCTGAGTCTCGGAGGCTGAGATCTAAAACGGTTTCAAGCTTGATTGTAAGACTCCAGGGACTCGGGGGGGTCCTGGGAGATTAAATCAGAGTGTTGAAGTACCTCGACGGAGGTGAGAATCCTGAACGTCAACATCCACATTTTCATGGACCTAAAGGACGCTGAAGCAGAATCAGAGACTCAAAAGTAGAAAGGTCACACATTAAACCTTAGAGATGCCTCAGGAGTCCAAGTCAGAGGCTTTAAAGTTTATAGTCAGACACTTTAAGGATTCTGCACTTGGATTCTGAAGCTCCAAGAGCCTTGAGAAACAAATCTGCAGAAATCTGGAGATCTAAACCAGCTCCACAAAAGCTTCAGAAGCAGAAACTCGAAACTCCAAAAGTCTTTGTATCGTCATATGTGAAGTTTGAGACGTGTTCCCAGAATTGAAATTCTAACTGCTGTCAAGGTCCAACTCTCGACGCCTCGGGAGTCACAATTAAAGTCAACATCCAAATCCGGAGTTTCCAAAGACAAAATCAAGGTCTTCAAGGCCTAAGAAGTCGATTTCGGCCAGTCCAAAGTTGTGGGAATCAGAATGTGAAGTTTCATTGGCGCCCGGAGTGGAAAATTGAAGTTCTAACCTCCAGAAGTCGGTTTCTCTACAGCACTTTTGAGACACAAACTTAAAGATTTCAGAGGCTGAAGGAGTGTCAAGAGTGAAAATACCAAGCTTTCATTTTAGAAAATCCAAAATTCAAACTGCTGATGGGGTCAGAATTGGAAAGCAGAGACTTTAAAAGAGTCTCTAGATTTAACAGGAGACTCCCAACGACTCTGAGACTTTTTTAGAAGTCGAACCAACAAACATCTGACTTCTATCTGCAGCAGTCGGTCGGGAAATGACTCGCGGCGGCTTTTTGGGAAACAACAGCGGCCCTTCTTTCATACGTCTCCTGCAGAGAGACACAATTAGGACGAGGTAGGTAGGTGGAGGACGGGGATCTGGAGCGCTGCCACGGCCGGATGCACCGCGGCGTTTTTCCCCCTGCGTTTGATGTGAGCGTTATTAAAGGTAAAACAGAGCCAGGCTCGGCTTTCAAAGCTTCAGAGGACTCGGAGGAAATATCTGTATGCACATAAACAGTGGAGCCCTCAGGAGCTCGGCACAGGATATCGGCACGACTCAGCAGAAAACGGCCCCGACGCTGGGAGAGCTGAATCAGAAGGAGCGAGGAGGAGGAGGAGGAGGAGGAGGAGGAGGGCATCATGGGAAAGCTCTCTGAGCTGTTTGTGTGCTCAGACACTGGAGGGGGGGTTTGGCCGTCCGCGGCCCCTCGCCGGTTCCCAGGCTCGGCTCGCCGCCTCTCTGTTTGTCCAGGAGTTAAAACCCCCGTAAGGCGACACCGCGGCAAAGCAAAGCCTCGCACAGATAAGAGCTGCTCTGACCTCGCCGAGGTCTGCGCGCAGGTAGATCCACCTCTGAACGGTTCCATCCTCTGGAGCTCCACCTGCGTGGGGACCTGCAAGCAGCGCGTGGAGTGTTGGCGCCCTCGTGTGGAGGCTTTGTGAACTGCGCCCAACCTTTCGAAGAGCTTCGGATTGCTGTACTGAGGGTCTCAGAATCTGATGGCGTTTCACTTTCAGACTGTGTGGATGTTTGAGGGGCCCAGATGAAGTTCTGGTGTGTCAAAATGTGAAACTCTGACAGACTTTAATGTCTCAGGTTCAAACCCAATGTGAACTCAAAGTGCAGAAATGGTCTGTGTAAGAGTCTGTCAATAGATTCTGTGATTTTGTGGTTGTTTAAACTCTGATGGTTTGTGTTTTATGTGCTTTCAGGGTTGTTCTCACTTCAAAAAGTCACATTTTGTGTGTTTTTTGGGGTTGATTTCACTTGAAATGTTCACGTTTCGTGGCTGCTTTCACTCTCATATCTCTTTGTCATTTATGTTTTCGTGACTGTTTTCACTCTAAAGTCTTGTGTTTGGTCTGTTTGTCGTGCAGGAGGCGCTCCGTGAGCCACGCTCAGCTCATGCACGATAAAGGTCGGGTGCTGCAGGATTTTAAGCGCCGCATGTGGCTGCAGGAGCTGCTGGACGAGGTCCACACGGCCGAAATCCGAGACCTCCAGCTCCGGACTGGAGGAGGAGGAGGAGGAGGAGGAGGAGGAGGAGGTGCAGGAGGAGGAGGAGCAGCAGCAGGGACCAGCAGTGGCGCCGGCGGCGCGGCGGTCGGGGTGCCGGGCGTCGGGATCCACCTGAGCACCACCGGCAGCACCCTGCACTCCAAGCCGGCCGGGGGCACCAAGAACCTGCCGCTGGGCTTCCGGCCGGAGGAGGAGGAGGAGGAGGAGGAAGGCACCAACCTGCCGCAGGAGACCAACAAGGCGCCGAGAACGCCGGGGAAGAGGAAGAAGAAAGGCCGCGGCGGGAGGAGGAGGGAGGGCGAGAAGCGGAGGAGGAGGGCGAGGTCACTGGGATGGAGGCCCGAGGAGGAGGGGGAGGAGGAGGAGGAGGAGGAGGAGGCCGGCAGCGGGCTCCGCCTGGAGTGGAGATCTCTGCTCGGCCTGCGGAGGGCGCTGCTCTGAAACGACGGTCCGTCTTTGACCAAGGTGAGTGGAGCCGAGACAAACCACTTTAGCACATCTGGAGTCAGTTTAAAAAATCCAGAAAACTGATTTAAACTGTCTTTCAACCATTTATTCTCGTCCGTATTGAGTTTAAAAACTTTAGTTTACCAGCAAACTGGACTGTTTCTATATTTTTGTGTGACCGTTGATAATAAAATCACTGACCTGTTTCTTCCTCCTCTTCCTCCTGCTCTTCATCTTCATCCCGCCCCTCCTCTTCCTCCTCCCATTCTCTGTTTCAGGGAGTTGGGCGGCACTCTGACGGGACTCCTAAACGCTCCTCGTCCCGGGGGACGGGGACTGTTTGGACAGACAGTTGGAACATATTTATTGTGTGTAAATATATTTGGACGTTAGCGGAGTAGCTCGCAAGAATTAAAAAAAATTTAATAAAATAAGCAAAACGTGTTGCGGCGACATCAGATTCGGATCTTTGTGAATCTTCGCTTAAGTTTCCTTTTTTTTTTTTAAAAACAAACTCCAGTTGTTGTCCCATGTTGCTGTTTGTTGTTGTTTGTTGTTGCGGTAATTTATTTGGTCTGAATGGTGTATTTATTTTGTAAATGTATCGAGGTGCTGCTGACCTTCTATATTTTTGTACCATAATGCACTTTAGATATATAATTATATAAATATATATACCATTAATGTTGTTGTGTGTTCGTGATGGACTCTCTTTGTTCCTCTGCTGCTGTTTGAGGGGTTTCCTATGTTGTTTTTATTCTTCCCATGTTTTTTTCCCCCCCATTTTCTTTTCTTTTTTTTTTTTTTGGGGTGGGGGTGGAACAATTATTTTGATTCCCCTTATCTCCACCCTGTTCCTTGAAGCCACAGCTGGACCTGTACATAAATCAAACCACCCTCATGTCTTTGGCACTTGCACTGAGATAAAAACTGAACCGATTAAACATTTGACAGTTTCTTTGTCTCCCGTGTCTTCCTGTGTCTTCCTGTGACTCCCTGTGTTTCTTTGAATGTAGAGGATTAATTGAATTTCTTGAATAACAGAAAAGGGTCTAAAGATCCAGCTGCTGCAGTTTCAATCCAACAAGTTCAGGAAGTCCAGTCACTGGACTACCACGTATAGAATAGAATAGATTGGAAATACTTGCCAATCTCCGTGGCTCACGGAGCGCCTCAGACGGAAAGTCTTGTAAGGACAATTATAGTGTTAACACTATTAGTACAACCATTATTAGTAGGAGTACCAGAAGCAGTAGGGGTAGTCGTAATATTGGTAATAATACTAGTATTAGTAGCAGTAACAGTAGTAGTAGTAATAGAAGTAGTAGTGTCAGTGATACAAGCAGAAGTAGTCATTGCGGTAATAATTTATTAGTGCTACTAATAATAGCAGAAGTAGTTGTTGTAGTAGTAGTGAATCTGCTAATAGTAGTACTAATAGCAGTTGTAATATTAGTTGTGATCATAGTAAAGTAAAGCAGCAATCACAGTAGTAGTAGTAATAGAAGTATGCATACTTGTAGTTATTCCTGTAGTAGGAAAATTCAAAGCAACAGTAGTACTAATAGTTGTTGGAGTAGTATTCACACTAATAGTAGTAGTACAGGCAGACAAACAAAATAGAAGGTAGAAGAATAGAGTCGATAAATCAATAGTAATTGAGTTATAGTACAGTAGATAAGTGACCAGCTGACATTGATTACCACTACAGCACATGTATAACACAAATATAACTATGTATAATACACTGAAACTACATAATAGAACAAAATATATATAAATGAAGATTTCAAAAATACACAAACTACAAATAATTAAATTAATAATGATTAATTTGGGGTATAAAAAGACAAATAATACAAGTGAGTAAAAACAAGAACGTTGGCCCTAATCGTAACAATATTTCTTTCGTTAACTGTGTTCATTTGTCGATGTTTCGTTGACGTTTTCCTGCGGTAAACAAATAAGTCTCTGCCAGCTGATGCTGTAACGCTCGCCCGGGCCTGCAGGGGGAGCTCCTCAGTCTTGCAGGGGGAGCTCCTCAAGTCTGCAGGGATTCAAAGCGCAGAAGAAGAAGCGTCAGCCTCCACGTGAAGACAAGATGTCGCCGCCCGGAGGGAAAATAAACCGACCTAAAACTGTGAGTAAATAAAGCTTCGTTTACAGGCAAAACCACGCGAAGACGTTTAATGTGCAGTTAAAGACGCGAATAAAAACTCTGATTCACAGTGTGAAACACGCCGCTGGTCTTTTAATTGGGGCTGTCCGCTTCTTTAAATCGATTTCGAGCTCCTTTCTAATATATGTCAGTACTTGGTCGTTTCTCTTGTCTCTTAAATCTCTATTTGGGTCATAATCTTAACATATTAGACACATGTTTGTTTAGTATTTTAGAACTCTTCTAAACACTGAGGCACACGAGGCGGAGGCGGGTGCAACAACCCACATCCTGCTTCTGATTGGCTCTGGTCTGGAGGGGAAACTGAGACCAGCCAATCACAGCAACGCAGCATGGTCTGAGTGTTTTCTCATCATGGAGACAAATCCAGATGAAAACACGAGTTTTTTTTATTATTATTTCTATTTTCTATTATTTAATGAGAAGTGTCGTTGTGAAAAAAACATTTTTCAACTTAATGATTCTCCTGCCAATTCAGTTTATTTGGGTCTTTTGTTATTCATCTGTTCGTTAAAGCGGAAATGGGTGTTCTTGGCTGCAATCTGTTGGATATGGGCCTGTAACTTGTTAAAACATCTGGATCAGGGACCGTTTTTTTTAAGATGATGTTTGATAAAGGCATCCTTAACGTCCTGTGGTACATAACCTGTTAAACTATAAGTTGATCTACTCTGGTATCAATTTACTAATCAAGAGGGAAAATGTCATTAAACAGTGACACCTATTTTATTTGACGTTATTTGGTTGATAGCTCATTGTATTCGGTACATGTTCAGCATTGAATGGTCTGAAAACGTACTTTCAGTTATTTACTTCTCTTACCTTATTAAGAAGAAAGAAAATCAACAATAAGAAAAATTAGTAAAGTAAAAACGTTTTTACTAATTGTACTTTGTGTGTGTGTGTGTGTGTGTGTGTGTGTGTGTGTGTGTGTGTGTGTGTGTGTGTGTGTGTGTGTGTGTGTGTGTCAGGATTTGGGGAGGAATCTCTTCAAGCGTCGTCGAGTTCTGAGTCGAGAGAAGAGGAAGAAGCGTCAGATTGTCGGCGCCGTGGTGGACGAAGGTCTGATCACCATCCACCACCTGAAGAAGAGGAAGTGAGTGTAGACACACACACACACACACACACACACACACACACACACACACACACACACGCGTACATGCATATATCACAGCCGCCTCACACACACTTCTGTGTCCAGGTCGAGTCCTCGAGCAAACATCACACTGTCCGGAAAGAAGAAACGTAAACTGATCAAACAGCTTCAACACCAGAAGAACGCCAAAGAAGGTGTGTGTGTGTGTGTGTGTGTGTGTGTGTGTGTGTGTGTGTGTGTGTGTGTGTGTGTGTGTGTGTGTGTGTGTGTGTGTGTGTGTGTGTGTGTGTGTGTGTGTGTGTGTGTGTGTGTGTGTGTGTGTGTGTGTGTGTGTGTGGTTAAAGAGAGGTTGTTGTTTTGTCAGAGCACTATTTAAAGACATAATTAAATGAAATGATCAATTTGTTTTCTTGTCAAATTCACACTTTTCTCTTGCTTCTGCTTTCACTCGTCTGCAGCTGAAGCTGCGTCGGCGCCACAGACCACGATCCCCGACGACTCGACGGGTTCCACCAAGAAACAGAAGAAGAAGAAGAAGAAGAAAGCAGGAGGTTCCAATGACGACGTGGAGATGGTCGACGCAGAGTGAAAAGACGTTTTTATTAAAAAAAAAAAAAGAAAACTATATCATCAAGAAAAGATTTGTCGTCACGGCAACGCTTATTCTGACAAAATGTTGGTTGAATGTGAGAATGTTTTGATGTATTTGTGCCTCAAGTATAGGATAAAAGCTCCCCAGGGAAACAAATTAAAACTTCTATGATGAAACTATCTTTTTTTTAATTTTACGGTAAAAACAACTCTTTCAGTTCAAATAGTCGATCATCACAGCTTCAAATGTTCCCATTTTAGACAAAAGATTTTTACATCCTCATGTTGAGACAAAATGAAAACTCTTCAGGAAATCATATCTAATTTACATCATTTCTATTTCCTGGGCAACATTTTCTGGTGGAGCTGAACTTTAATGATTTTACAATTTGACCCGTCGGCTCCGCTTCGCAGCATTTAAGTGAAAATGAAAAAAAAAATGTAATTTCATCTTGGCTGCCTGTTTCCATGACAACGATGCTCAGAGTAAATATAAACACAACTTTCGGCTCTGAAAGTGGAACTTTTTGAAAAAGTCACAGGCTGCAACTGTCGCCATTGTTAATGTTTGTAGCACTGGGGTCTGTAGCGACGTCTATAGGCGGGGGTGAGCCGTGATTTCTGGTATGTTCTGACTGTTCTCGCCCAAATTTGACTGGAGATTGGCAGAAAACTGCGTTTTGGATTCTGTGGATTCTCAAGGTTTTCTCAAGTTTCGCCTCATTTCTGCAGTAAAATGTGTTTATTGCACATTGTGGAATCCAGATCAATACATTTTAATCATAGAGCTACAAACTGGTCATTAAAATGATTACAAATGGGATTTTCTTTTTTTTTTGTCTGCTTTTTTTCTTTGGCAAAAACATCAATCACTATATCATTTCCAGCTTTTCTGCCGTTTACATGTAAACACATTGTTTTCGATATGTCGCCATGTAATGTAAACTTCAAGCTTAAACAAAAACGCAGAAACGTGTAAACGGAGCCGAAGTCCTGATAACGATTGAATCACATTATTTTGGCATTGCACATTTTGTAGAATCATAAATAACCATTATTTCTTTATTTGAGTCAAATCTAAGTGGAACTAAAAGTGTTACATTTGATCTTTTAGACAGAATTCCGTTTTTATCCCTTTCATAAATGTTATAAAATTGTGACGATGTTCATGTTTTTTCTCTGCACATTTTTATAGGTGTGATTGCAAGAATCTTCCACATAAATGAATCTTTCATTCAACAATGAGACAAAAATATTAAATATTAATACGGTTTTTGCATTTCTGAGGGTTGTTTTTTTTTTATTTTAATTGCCTTTATATAGATTGGATTTAATCTTTTGATTCTATTATTATTTCTGCGTTGTTCTTGACGTACAGTGGCGGACCTTCGACACACGATTCTCGGTAAATCCGTTTTATTGGGGGGGGTTGATTTATTTTGTTCGCGCGGAGCTTCGCGGCGCGGTTCGCCGGGGGTCGCGGCTCCATCCCCCTCCTTCCAGAGGACAAAGACTGAAGTGGGTCAGACTCCCGAGCGAAGCGGCGCATCTTCCGCACCCGCCGTCATGTAACGTGCTGCTTCATCCTCCTCATCCTCCTCATCCTCATCCTCAGCATCCTCGGCGGCGGGCGCACAGCCGCTATACCTCGCCCGCTCCTCCGGCCGACGCGTCGCCGCTTCTTGTCTCCGCTGCAAACCGGAGGGAAAGCGGGGTTTTTATTTATTTTTTTCCAGCCTCCCGCGGCCGACGTTCGGAGCCTCATGTCCCGGTAACGGAGCGACTTTCTCTCCCGGTTGATGAAGCCTCCCGGCTGCCAGACGAACACCGACTCTTCGCCTCGCTCGCTGCCCCGCCGGAGGAACCATGGAGGCGGCTCCGAGTTAATCCGCGTCCCCGGCGAACGTGCAGGTAAGTCCGGATTGAAAGCGACGCCTGTCCCCGGTCCCGGTTCGGTTGTCTCCCGGTGCTGCGGAGCCGGCGAAGACCCGTTCGTCGGGCAGCTGGTGCGTGGACGAACTCCCGGGCGAACATCGCGCAGCCAGTTCTCCCCGTGTTATCATGATGCATGCTAATAAAACAGACCGTGATTTAATTTTTTGCACAATCCGAGTTTGTTCGGGGAGATTCCCGACCTTTATCTCGGAATAAGAGTTTCTGTGTTTTGCAGCGAAGCCGCTTCGCTTTCGCCTGGAGAAGTTCTCTTTAGCCGCACGCAGCTGAGGGAAAAGCGACGTCGCACGGCTACTTGACCACATTTGTGAGGTCTGGCTTGAGATTTTCGATCTCAAAATAATTTCTGTCGTATTTTAGTCTCACTGCGATCTTTTTTCATCTGTAGTTTTGGTCCTGGAACTGCTCGGCGTCACGTTCGCGTTGCTCTTCGTCTGTTCGTTTTCGTGTGAGTGAACTCAGTTCGCTCTGCCCTCACTGGACCTGCAGACTAAAAAAAACAGCTCAAACTGGATTATATTTCAATAGAAACGGCTGAAATCGCAAAGATTCGCAAGGAGGAGGCTGCCTGACAGGCCGGAGAAAAATCTAAACATGGATTTAAAATGGTTTAATTTGAGTGGTTGATTCTTTTCTTTTCCCTCCAATAAAATAAGTTAAAATAGTTTCAACAGCTGAGGCGATTCAAATGAGCGTCACGTGGACATCAAACGGCTTATTTGTGGTCATTTATGAAGTTAATTATCAGAAATTACAAAGATTTTCTTAAACTACCCCATTTCTAAAAAGTTGGGACACCTGCAAGCAAAACCTCATACACTTACATTTAAATTCCCCAAAAAGAGCTTAAACAAAGTAGCAGATGTTAAAACTGAGACATTTTAATGGAAAATATAAGCTCATTTTGAATCAGTGACAATCACAACTTGTTTATAATAATCAATTCCTTAATTCTTAAATCTATATCTTAAGTGCCGTGGTGTTGACAGTCTGTTGTGATTGTGGGTCGGAGCGTTCGGGTCGCCTGTACGTCTCGTCAAACAGCCGGACGGAGGTGCGGCCGCCTGATAGCAGCTCAGATACCAGCAGCTGTAAAGAACGATAAGAAGACGTGATAGAAACTTGTGTCCCGCAGGAGCCTTTGGACTGTGGACCCGCGAGTCGGCTCGCCGCTGATGGAGGAACCTCCACACACTGCCAACGGTGAGTCCACAACCCCGAGCTACAGTCTGAGGACGACTGACGACACTCCGCTTACAGACTGGAGGACTGGAGGAACCACCGCAAGGACAACTGTGAGTATGACTGTAATGATGACTAAGTATAGCTGTGAGTATGACTGTAAGTACAACTGGAAGAACGACTGTAATGATGACGAGGTACAACTGTGAGTGCGACTGTGAGTATGACTGTAAGTACAACTGGAAGAACGACTGTCTGTGACTGTGAGAATAACTAATAACAACAACTGTGAATTTGACATTAAGAATGACTAAGTACAACTGTGAGCACGATAACTGTGAGGACAACCATAAATACAACTGTGAGTTCGACTGTAACTACAACTGGACTGTAACTAAAACTGGGAGTTTGACTGTGAGGATGACAACTGTGAGTTCGATGAAGTACAACTGGAAGAACGACTGGAAGTAAAATTATGAGTTCGGCTGTCAGTACAACTGTGACTATGAGTGCGAGAATAACTGTAAGAACAACTGTGAGTACGACTGTGAGTTTGACAGTTAGAGTGACTAAGTACAACTGGAACAATGACTGTAAGCACACCTGTGGAGAACGAGTGTGGGAACAACCATGAGAATGACTGTAAAAAAACAACTGAGTATGACTACAGGAACTCTTGTACGCATGACTGTATGTCTTTAAGAATGAATGTGAATACGATTGTGAGAATGTTTGTAAGAACGACTGTGAGTATGACTTTTAAGAATGACCGCGAGAACAACAATAACAACAACCACATAGACAACTGTAAGAGTGTCAGTGAGAACAATAAAAAAAACAACCGTAATTCTTACTGTGAGTGGCCAAACAACTGTAAGTGCAATTGTAAGAATTGAATATATGATTGCTGAGTTTAAGAACGACAGCGATGACAACAATAAAAACAACTATTAGAATGACTGTGATTGTGACTGTGAGTACGACTGTATGATTGTGAGTACAACAGACAACGGTTGTAAACACGGCTTTGTCTAAGTGTCTCAACTGTCAGTACATCTGTGAGTGATTGTGAGTGATTGTGAGTACATCTGTGAGAACGACTGTTTGTACGACTGTTTGTACGCCTGTGTTGGGAGAATAAAAACCCTCTGATGGCCGCCGGTGTTCTCTGGAACGTTCTCTTTTCTCTGTTTCTGGACTTGTGACTTTCAAGACAGTGAGTGAAATCAGGCTCTTTGTCGTTCGCTGTTGCCGTTTCCTCCTTCGACCTCTTGACCCTTTGACCCCCCCAACTCCCCCCACCACACACACACACACACACACACACACACACACACACACTAGGGACCGCTCGTTGTTCCACCAGAGGAAGAAGCTTCATTCCTTCACACTGTTATTCTGAGACAGTCGGGGTGTTTTTTATTTTTTTTGGGGGGGGGGACTATTTAGATGCTCGTGACCTCGTTCAGACTGAATCTAAAAATAAAAATCTGCCTTCACGCTTCTTTATTTTTAGCTTTCTATTTTCCTCCGTTTCTAATTCTGCTCTTTTTTTGCCGTTTGACGGCCGTCAGACAGAGGTTTGAAGTCCAACCGAAGCTGTTTTAATAAAAACCTGAGATTTAGACTGAACCTTCGGCGTGGAGGAACGCGAGAAGCTCACGTTGCGCTACCACACCTTACTTTCCTTCTTTTCTGCAGCTTTTTGTCTTTTTTGTTTAAAAAATCCTATTGTTTGTTTTCTCTCTTCTGCCTGATGACCTAATGCTGCTTCAGCTCCTTCGACTCCACTCTCCTCTCTCCGACTCTGACGCCTCCTCCCTTCTGCTGCCATGACTACTCCTCCCCCCTCCGGTCGACCCTCGCCGAAGCTCCGCCTCCTTGTCCACGCCGTCGCCGCCGCATTCCTGCTGCTGACCCCGGTGCCCGTGGCGGCCGTGGAGCCGGAGACATGCTTCTCCAGGCAGCATCAGATGGCCATCGTGAACGTGCGGCTGGCCATGAACAGGTCCACCACCGTCATGGACGCCCGGGTGGTCCGCTCGGAGAGAGACTGCGTCCTGGCCTGCTGCTCCGAGGAGGTCAAACCAGGTGAGGCCCCGCCCCACAGGTGGTCCAGGTGGTCCGGGTGGTCCAGGTCCTGATGTGTCTCTTATCACTGCATCTTGAGCTCAAACGGCTGGAGCAGCTGGAGTAAAATGTTTTTGTCAGCAAACCTTTGAGAGAACAAAAAGTCAAACTGAAGCTTCAACTTTTAATCAACAGTGGATCTTCATTAACATGAATTCATGCAGTTACCACGGTTACGATGCCAGTGAGGTTCCACATTGTTACCATTTAATCAATTATTCTTCCGTATACTTCTAAATCTGGACGACAGTAATCTTTTCCAAACATAGTACAAAACCTTAAAATAAACAAGGTGAGAGTTTTGAGTGGGCGTGGCTTTAAAGTCACACAGAAATCAGGGGAGTTGATCACATTCAAACACATTTTTCAACACCGTCGTGCCAACAAATCTCAACAGAAAGAACGGGAGTCAAACTCTGATCTTTTATGTTCCTGAAGGTGCAAAGTGCAACATGGCGGCGTTCAACGCCAACAAGCACGCCGGCGAGGACAACTGCTTCCTGTTCCACTGTCAGACAGAGCAGGATTGTCCTCTGATGAAGGCTCAGGAGGGCATCAACACCCACGACATCTACAAAGGTGAACACCGGCCTCTGCTGTCTGTGTCTGTTCAGGATCTCCACGTACGCCGACGACTCTCTGCTAGCAGTGTGTGTGTGTGTGTGTGTGTGTGTGTGTGTGTGTGTGTGTGTGTGTGTGTGTGTGTGTGTGTGTGTGTGTGTGTGTGTGTGTGTGTGTGTGTGTGTGTGTGTGTGTGTGTGTGTGTGTGTCATTCTGACTGTTTTGGTTCGGTCCTTGAAATACAAATTTGAATCTTTGGCCCCCTGGTGGTAAGAATTTATTTAGTTTACATTCTGTTTTTAATTTCGTCCACAGGTTTAAATCACCCGACCACATTGAGACCAACAACAACCACCACCACCACCATAACAACAACAACAACAACAACAACAACAACAACAGCAACCACCACAACGCCGGCACCCACTACAACCAGCACCACACAGCCAACAACCACCACGCAGGCTCCGCCCATCACGACGCCTCCACCTATCATCATCCTCGCCACAGAGCCAGAAGTGACTCCGCCTCCCCCGACCACCACAACCACCACAACAACAGCAGATCCAACGACCGCAGTCGTCGTCGCCATCAGGAAAACAAATAAAAACAACAAAAAGCAAAACAAAGCGGCCAAGAAAGGAAAACATCCTGCTGCTGCCACCACCGCCACCCATCCGGCCTTCAGCCCCACCACCATCACAACCACCACCACCACCACCACCCTAGAGCCTGAGCATAGGACTACTGAGAGCCCACAAGCCACCACTGAACCCACCACCACCACCACTACTACGACTGCTTCTCCCACTACTACCACTACTGCCCCAACCACCACCACCACCACTACGACTAAACCTACGTCTACCGTTCCTCCTCCTCCTCCCACCACCACCAAAACCACCACCACTTCTGCACCCACTACCACCACCACTACTGCGCCTACTACTACCACGACAACTACTGCACCAACCACAACCACCACTACTGCACCAACCACAGCCACCACTACTGCACCGCCCACAATCACCACTACTCTCCCTCCACCTCCACGTACCACCACCACTGATCCTCCGCCCACCACAACCACGTCATCAACAAGTCTTCTCATCGTCCCCAAAGACGCCACTCAGTTGGACCACGCCCTCCAGAACGTGAACGCCAGCCGGGGGAAGGCGGTGGCGGCGCGCGGGGCGATAAAGAGCGGCCTGGTGGCGTTCATGGTGCTGGGGCTCGCCGTGCTAACGCTAGCTTTGGCGGTCGGCGGCCGCAAGGCGATGGAGTCCTTCGACAGGCGCCACTACACGAGGCTGGAGCTGAACGACCTTCACTACGAGGTGTGAGCACGGAAAACACTGTTTCCGCGGCGGGAGCTCAGAGGGACCGCGGGGCCGGGAGTTCACTTAGCATCATTAGCATCGGATAATAATCGCACCTCACTCAGCTGCAAGACTTTTACCGCAGTTTTAAATAGTTTTCTTTAGCGGTTGTGGAAACTACTGGACAGTGATTGGCCAGAAGCTGCATTTTATTCTGATAAAAAAAAAACAACAACTGTGCCATTCTGGCAGAGCTACAGTTTATTTACGTTGAAATACATGCAATGTGATGCTCTGCTTTTTGTGTTTAAACTCTGTCACATCGCACACCGCCCTCAGTCTGACTCCGCCCCCCTCGGAATGACCACAGACGGTGCCTCTGCCTAAATATGAAACTGGGACTGGAGTGACACATTTCTGACAGATTTGTAAACATTTAACATCAAAATACATGCTAACAGCAATAGCCCCGGAGGGCCTCCAGTACAACAGACTGAACAAAGCTTTTTGTGTTATTTTTTTCAGATCTTCAGCTCCGCCCTGATACCATAATGACTTAGGCTCCACCCCTTAGTTTGAGGCTTTTTGTAGTATTTTTCAGTATGTTAAGTCAGGCCCCGCCTGTAATTGGCCGGTAAACACGACCTTCTTCACTATTTCTTTACATTTGACGAGTTCCATTCATAGCGCTCGAATCAAATCCCGGGAAATTATGTACATTAACGCACTGCTTCGTTTGCTATTTAGCTTCTTTCTTCTTCTTAACAAAATGTGTTATTTGCTTGAACACAACAGCACCCGGCAGTTTATTTACATTAAAGTCCACAAACACAACAACATTTAAAAACTAAAACTAAAATACACATTTTTGCACACGGATATAATTTGTTATAGAGTTAAATCGTCTCTAATTAGCTGGATGTTGCAGATGATTTGTTTGTTGTTTTATAACTTTACTGCCCCCTGCTGGAATGTGTGATACACTGCACACCAATCAGCTCTGCCTCCTTTGAGTAATCATGACATAACTGAGCTATTTTTACTTTTTTTAACTGCTCACTCTTGTTATTCATTTCAAGTTGCGTTCCTGATCAAGCCCCGCCTCCTTAATGATTTCACAAAAAAGTGACTTATTGACTTCACATAGGATACTGATTTTATTTCTTTAAAGCAATATCATGTTTTTACTTTCCAGAATGACACAACAACAAAACTTGTTTAAAAAAAAAAATTATAATGATAATCTGGACACAATTCAGAAAATGTTTGTTAAAAAAGCATTAAATTGAATGTAACAGAATGTACAGCTAACCAGCTTCAAACAGCCAGCATTGTGATATCATTTTGTACCAGCAGATGGTGCAGTGAGTCACTTCACCACCGTTTTCAACCCACTGCTGCCACCCAGTGAACAAGGGTGGTACTACATGAAAGTGACATCCTGAACCTTGAACCAGGAGGCCTAATTTAATTGGGGTTTTTTTAATCATTTTGCGATAAAAAAAAAAAAAAAACGAACAACATCACAAGTTAAGTTCTTTCTTTCGTGAGCCGTCGAGACGTTTCACAAGATATTTTTCAGAAATGTGGGACTTTCAGTCTGCGATTGTTGAAGGTTTTTGCGGAACGGACATGGCTTTGCGACACTGGAAGGTCAAAGCCAGGCAGAAACCCTCTGACGCTCCCCAGCAGCAATATCTGAACCCCACCCCTCACCCCCACCCTCCCACCCCTCCACCCCTTAATCTCAGGAAGCCTCTGAAGTGGAGCTGCAGCCCGGCTTCGTGCACACTCACCTGCATGTCTTCTTCCTGCCACACGCTTCAGCCATACGAGTGTAGATGTCAGGCGCACTCTCACTGTGTTGTTTTTGTACTCGTTCCACTTTTTCTTCTTTTTTTTTTTCTGGGATAAACGATCCAGATGATGGATGCAACTTTCTGGAAATCGATGCACTTCTGTATCGCGTCTTTTTGATAAATATGGGAATGTTTTCTTAGCTGAGGGAGACACTGGCTGCCGCTGCACGGCACTATTTTCTTATTAACTTCCATGAGAACATCTGTAATGTTGGGCACAGGCTGCTGAGACACCACGTGGCCACCAGGTGGCAGCAGCGAGGTTGATTTTTACTTCTTTTTTTTTTTCTCCTCCACTTCTTTCTTTGCTTTTTACTCTGATTACTTCCACGGATGGTCACAGTTTGGTCTTGTTTTGTGAAGTGATGCTTTTTGCATAAGTTTGGAATTTGATGTTTTGTTGTAAGGATTAAAAAAAAAAAAATACTAAAACGTGATTTTTGAAACTTCCGCTGTGTTTTATGTCCAAAATGTGTTCACACCTTGGAAGAGATGAAGAGCAACTGATGATTTGATCTGGTAAATAAACCCTGAAATCAGTACAGATCTGGTGTACAGATGCCTGAAACACAGAAACATGCAAGGAAAGTATTCCGATTTTAATCTATGAAAACAGCTGATACTGATCAACTCGTCGAACATTTAAGCTCAAAACACACAAAAGCCTGGATGAGCTGTGATTTACTGCTTCTGAACTCAGATAAAACAAAAGTTATAAAGTCTACCCGGCCGTCTTTCTTCCACCCGCAATGAGATGCCGAGGATGTAATCCATGCACTCGTTACTTCCAGATTGTACTTTTCCTATTTGAACAGCGCGTGACGCAATAAAGAGCGTGAATCCAGATGTGAAGGGAAGGACAAGGTTCTGAAAGTCCATCTGAAAGCCAAAACATCATGTTTTTTTGTGTGTGTGTGTATGAAACAAGAGAAGTAATTTCTATTTGAAGATTTACATGTGAACTGAGCTTATGGAAGTGGGAACGTGAAAGTACGGGAGGTGGGAAGTTTGCTTTAATCTACATGTATGAAATGCAAGTTATCATCATCATCAGGGTGTGAGGGGGGACGTGAAGGAGGAGGGAAGATGAAGATGAGGAGGAGGAGGAGGGGGAGGAGCAGCTCTCACTCACTCACAGCGGAAGGAGACGGCGGAGCTCCTGCAGGACAATGTGAGACGCCGAGCAGGAGAAGCTTCAAGGACCGAGCAGCAGCCGCGATGGCAGCGGGGACGCAGTGATCGAACCTCGGAGCTCCAACCTGTGACCGTCGCTGGAAACCCCCCCTCTCCTCCTCCTCCTCCACCCTCCCCTCGTGTCGGGGCCCCCGGGAGCGGCCGCGGGATGGGAGCACCGCGCTGAGCAGGAGCGGCGCTTGGGCCGAGCACCGGGAGAAAGATGGGAGTCGCGCTGCGGAGCCTGTTGTTGTGCACTTTTTCTTTCCTCGTACGAGGTGAGTCCCCGCTCCCAGCACCACTCCCCGGCTCCACTCCGCCGGAGCGCCTGCTACCCGCCACCGAGAGCGGGGTTTTCCCCCACCCCCCCGGTGAATGTCGGTCCGCCCGGCCCGGGGCCCTCCGGGTCTTCCCGAGCGGAGCTAGCGTTAGCCCGGGATGCAAACCACAAACAGCCCGTGTTAGCGCACTTAGCTGGGGGTAGGGAAAAATAACCCCCAAAAAACGCTCTCCGTTACCCCCGTCGGCCCCGCTACCCCGCGCCGTTCACCCCCGGACCCGGTCAATTACCCCCGGACGTCATCATTTACCCCGGTTTGAAGCCACCAACTCGGGTTTTAGTAACTTTAACCGGCTAATTCGCTTTAGCAGCGGTTAGCACAACAAATGCTATTGGCTAGTTAGCTGGAAGCTAACAGGTTGGAGGAACAACCAGCTGTAAATAAACCGCTCGACTTCGTTTAACCTGCTGATTTTCATGCGAAATGTGACGAAAACGCGACACGAAACCAGCGGAAACTTGAGATTCGGCTGAAAATCCAGCCGGAAAACTACGAGGGAAAAAAACCACAAAAAAAACACGAAAGATGGGATGAAAACAGGAGGAGAAAAAAAGTGGAATTTTCTGAACGATCTGTGATTTAAAGTTGCTTTTTCGATCAAGACACAACAGTTGCAGCTCAAACAAAAAACCCAGGTTATAATTAAACACAGAAAATAAACGAGAGAAACTCGTTGGAATAGATAATCTTGAGATGAAGAGAAGTTTGTTCTCAAGTTGAATCACAGCTGCTGGTTTTTAACTAACAGGCAATACAACACTGAAAGTTTTCTTCATTTGGAAACATCTAACTTCATTTTTAATCATTTTAAATAATGGGGAAGAAGTGGGAGGCCCGTGTTTGATTAATGGACAGTATTTAATTATAGTAATTGTATGAGGTCAGTTCAATCAACAACAAAAAAGTTAATTAAACGAAAAAAAAACATTGAAAGCAATGCAGGACATTTTTGATTTTCTTTTTCTACAACATGAACGAATGAAGTGACATTCATGCTTTTTATAATACCTGTTTTAATATTCGTTATTAGTGTGAAAAACAAACTATCTGTAAATGTTGCGTAGTTCATTCTCATAATGAAATAATCTTTTATTGTTACATATGGAAACGAATGTAGCACAAATATAAGGATAAAAACATCCTTTGCAAGTAGAAATCTGTCCAAAAGGAGGATTATAATACACAAAACCCTGTGGAATAATTACCTGGCCAAAGTTAACCATCTGGAAATCTATTCTGAGTTGTCAAAATGAAGAATAGTCAATCTTTTTAATGACTTTGATACTTCAAAGCAAATCATTTGTGGTTTTTTTATGAGAATCTTTCAGAAAAGCTGAACTTCCTCTCCAGAGGCCTTGTGAAATCATTCAAAGGTTAAACTTCCAAAATAGCTTAAAACTTCTCCTTTTTTTTTTTTTTTTTTTTTTACAGAAATCTGTGAGGACAGTCAGATAATAAATGTGCAAAACACAAATTAAGTTGTTTTTATGAGAATAAAAGTTTTACTTTTTAAAAAGCTGTCGAATTCACAATTTATCAGCAAAACGTGATGGAAATGACTCAAATGTAATTTAAAACTGGGAATAAAAAAACCTTGATATTTGGATGGTTTAAATGTGTATTTAAGTCTTTGTTTATATATTTTTTTATTAGAAATGTTCAGCTTATAAACAGTTAAAGCAACAAGTTGAAATTATAAAATGTCTTAGTGGGATTAAGTCAAACAGTTAAATTCAAAGAAACAAGTTTTAACAAAGATTAAGAAGGAAAGACAATTTTTTTTAACCAAATTTTCAAAAATGATTCCCGTATTTCTTAGATGGTTTAATTTAACCAATTGTGGGTTTTTTTCATCATTTTCCATTGTCAAAGTGTACTGGCTATTCTGTTTTTTATTGTTTTATATTTGTTTTCCATCTGATTTAAAGTACATTTTTCTTTTCTTCATTTTTTTTTCCGTCTTGAAGTCGTGTTTTAGGGTCTTTTAAAGAACTTTTGTTTGTTTGTCTTCCTTCCAGCAGTTTGAAATCATATTTTATTCAGATTTAAACGTTGTTGCTTTATGACGTCATTAAATGTAAATGGCTTTCACTTGTATTTTGAGCAGTTACTAAAAATACTCGACAGTTGTGAGTATATTTTAGTCCCTGTGTTTCTGAAGGTATTTCTTTGCTTCACAAAACCTGCGTGAATTTTTTTTTCACCCGCCCCACAGGCGACCCCCTCCTGCTATATGCGAACAGGCGAGACCTGCGGCTGGTGGACGCGGGGCGGAACAAGGCCAACGCCTCGGTGGTGGTGGGCGGCCTGGAGGACGCCGCCGCCGTGGACTACGTGTTCTCGCGCGGCCTCATTTACTGGAGCGACGTGAGCGAGGAGGCCATCAAGCGCACATACTTCAACCAGTCGGCGGGCGGCGGCGGCGTGGAGACGGTGATCCCGGGCCTGGCCTCGCCCGACGGGCTGGCGTGCGACTGGCTCGGCAGCAAACTGTACTGGACGGACTCGGAGACGAACCGCATCGAGGTGGCGGAGCTGGACGGGACGCTGAGGAAGGTCCTGTTCTGGCAGGAGCTGGACCAGCCGCGGGCCATCGCTCTGGACCCACTGAGGGGGTGAGTCTCGCTGGGGGGGGCGGGGGGTCCTGGTCAAGGACTGGACGGTTCAACTTTGGCGTTTTTGTTAGTTTACGGGTTTAACCGTCGTCTCGTCCCTTAGCCCGCTGCTGCTAGCTGTGCTAGTCGCTAGCCGCGCTCAGGCTAAAGGCCGACTCGTACGACTGCGTCGGCGGCACATAGTGTATGGTCTGCACAGCAGGGGGGCCCAACATGAGGCCAGCGGGCCAAAGCCAGTCCGCAAGAGGCTCCAATGCGGCCCAATCACCAAGCTAATGGTGCAAATTTAAAATAAAACATTGATAAATAAAAGAAATCGGAGGGATTTCTGTAGAAACACCTGTTGCGCAACTGCACTTTTGGACATTTCACTGTATTTTACTCCAGAAGGTTTCATAAAATTTTGCTTTATGTTGAGATCGTAGTCGTTTTATGTTGTAATTGTTGAGGTGTTTTTCACCACGATGAGTTCAGGAGATCTACTTCGTTCACGGAGGCTCAAGCAGGAGAGTCTGGCCGGATCTCGGCAACATAATGAAAATAACTTTTCATTTTTACGTCTCAAATGATTGAAATAGCCTAGAAAACAACAAAAAAAGGAGTGTCGTCATGTCTAATGCTTGTCGACGGAGCTGAGATTGTTTGTCCGAGTGCGGCTAATAGTCGAATGCTACTGGTTGGTTTCCATTTGGGGGCGGGGCTTAGCCAGAGGTCAGTTGGTGAAGTCGGGATCACAGCGTCTCCGGGTCAATGATGTCACGTTAGCGTGAGTGAGGCTTAATAAACGAGTGACGTAAACAACCACTTGATGTGGTTTGACTCGGGTCACTCCGACTTTCTGGACGAGTCATTTTTGATCACGTTTGACGAGTCCGGCTCTCGATCCGCTCGCGTCTGACGGGCCCCGTCCGCCTGCGTCCTCAGCTTCATGTACTGGACCGACTGGGGCGAGGTCCCCAAGATCGAGCGCGCGGGGATGGACGGCACCAACCGCTCCATGATCGTGGACAAGGAGATCTACTGGCCCAACGGACTGACGCTGGACTACAGCCTGCAGAAGCTGTACTGGGCCGACGCCAAGCACAACTTCATCCACCGCGCCAACCTGGACGGGTCCTCCAGGTGAGCCTCCCCCCCGGACCCCTTCTCGGCCCCTTTCAATACACTTCTGGTCCAGTTTATGTCCAGTTGGAATCTAGTTTTACTGTAGTTCATGGGTCTGTAGCCCCTTTTTTTTTTTTTTTTTTCCACCAAAATCAAATTTACCTGACGCCACAAAACAATAGTTCAAGATGTACCATGTGGATTATTCGATTTGGATGCTGCTGTTGTTAAAGTTTGACCTTTAAAATGAGACTAAATCAGCCAATTAAATGTAATATATACTTCTGATGCACGCACAAAAACTTATGTTGCCTCTATTAAATTTCAGTAACAATTCAGGATAGTAAATATTTAATTTTCAGCTCTTTGTACCTGATTTTATACTTTTGACTTTTTTTTTTTCAACATTTTATTCCATTTCAGAATTTCTACATTTCAGCCGTTTTACTCATTTCTATTTTTAAGCCCTTTTGTTTATTTTTTAATTTTGTTATCATTTGAGGTTTTTTTTTGTTCTTATGTTTTTTATGCCCTTTTGTAAAAAAAAAAAAAAAAATTATCATTTGAAGTTTTTTTTATGTTTTTTCTTAAAAAAAATGCTCCTGTTTCTGATCATTTTAACTAGTTTCCCCATTTCACTTATGCCTTTTTTTTTTTCAAAAACCTCTCTAGCCAAGAGATAAAGAGTCTTTTAGAAAATGACTCTAGTGAGTCAAACATCAGATAAAATGTTTATTTTTTCTATTAATTTAAAGAATGCTTTAGCGGAGCCGGTAGAACCAAAGAGCCACATGGTGGCTCGCTGCCGGCCCCGGGGTGTGTCTGACCTCCTTGCCTGCTTGTGTCCAGGGAGGTGGTGGTCAAGGGGGAGCTGCCCCACCCCTTCGCCCTCACGCTGTACGAGGACACGCTGTTCTGGACCGACTGGAACACCCACTCCATCCACTCGTGCCGGAAGCAGACGGGCGACGGGCAGCGCATCGTGCACTCCGACATCTTCTCGCCGATGGACATCCACGTGTTCAGCGCCGAGCGGCAGCTGCACGGTGAGTCGGGTCCCGGATCCCCGTTCGCCATCCACGCCTTTTAAAAACCGACGCGTCGGACGAACGCGCGTGTGGTCGTAACCCCCGTCGTGTGTTGCGCCTGCAGTCGGCCACCCGTGTTCCCTGAACAACGGAGGATGTTCCCACCTCTGCCTGCTGTCCCCCCGGGCGCCGTCCTATCGGTGCGCCTGTCCCACCGGCGTCCAGCTGCTGGAGGACGGCAAGACCTGCCGACACGGTGAGGACGTCCACACACACACCAACATCGACACCTTCTCTTTTTTTTTTTTGCGTGTTTTAAAAACTTTTTTTTTTTTAATGCCTTTTTTACCGGTTGCTAAGCAACGACATTTCGTTGCCAGTTCCTCACTGTGTGACGTACTGTGCAATGACAATAAAGAAAGTCTAAGTCTAAGTGTGTGCGTGCTTAAATTTTACTTTGAAAACCCCACTGACCTGACTGTTTCGTTGCGTTCCCCCCCCCCACCAGGCGCCACCGAGATGCTGCTGCTCGCCCGGCGCACCGACCTGCGCCGCATCTCCCTCGACATGCCCGACTTCACCGACATCATCCTGCAGGTGGACGACATCCGCCACGCCATCGCCGTGGACTACGACCCGGTGGAGGGCTACGTCTACTGGACGGACGACGACGTCAAGGCCATCCGCCGCTCGCGGCTGGACGGCGGCGACGCGCAGTTCGTGGTCACGTCGCAGGTCAGCCACCCGGACGGCATCGCCGTCGACTGGGTCGCGCGCAACCTGTACTGGACCGACACCGGCACCGACCGCATCGAGGTGACGCGGCTCAACGGCACCATGCGCAAGATCCTGATCTCTGAGGACCTGGACGAGCCGCGGGCCATCGTGCTGGACCCCGAGGCCGGGTGAGTTACGGAGCGCCACTTTGATAGCGGAGGTTTCTAAGAGCCGAGGTTGAATAAGCCCCTCCCCCCCCTTCAGGTACATGTACTGGACGGACTGGGGCGAGGTGCCCAAGATCGAGCGGGCCGACCTGGACGGGATGGAGCGGGTGGTGATGGTCAACACGTCGCTGGGCTGGCCCAACGGCCTGGCGCTGGACTACCAGCAGAGGAAGATCTACTGGGGAGACGCCAAGACGGACAAGATCGAGGTGGGAGGCTCTGCTGGGGCTGAGGGGGGGGGAGGGGGAGGAGGGGGGGTCAAACCATGACTCCTATCGTTGGAGCAGCACATCTGAGCCTGGGGAGCCGCTCTCTCCTCGCTTTCTTGTCTTTTCTTCCTCCTTCCCTCCTTCTCTGCTCTCCTCCTCCGCCCGCTTTCCTCTTCTTTCTCTTCCTCTTCCTCTCTTCTTCCTCTCACTCTCCTCCCCTCCCCTGCGCCTCTCGCAGGAACGTTAACAAAGATGGCGGTGGGCCATGCGGGGCCGCGGCGAATCAGCCAATCACACATTTGTGCAGATTCCTCGCATTCCTGCTGCACACACACACACACACACACACACAAATCTTCTAATGTGCCTCCACGGGAACCAAAGTTCTGCTCCCGCTGTCTGAGAACAGCTCGGAGGAACTCCCCTTAATTTTCTCCGTCACGATTCACTCGGGAAGAAAAACAAAGTTTTCCATAAATCTCAACACGGATTTCTCTCATGTCTCATCAAAATATCAGCCTGACGACATTCTGCAAGACGAATGTACAGACTGAGCTTCAATACGTCGCTTCAGGACGTCAGTTGTTTAAAGTGACGGTGACCCCCCCTCCCCCCCTCTTTCCCTCCCCAGATGATGAACATGGACGGGACGGGCCGCCGCGTCATGGTGGACGTCAACCTGCCGCACATCTTCGGCTTCACGCTCCTCGGGGACTTCATCTACTGGACGGACTGGCAGCGCCGCAGCATCGAGCGCGTCCACAAGCGCACCGCCGAGCGGCAGGTCATCATCGACCAGCTGCCCGACCTCATGGGCCTCAAGGCCACGTCGGTGCACCAGGTCCACGGTGAGTCGGGACGCCGAACACACCACGAGACGCTCCACCGTCCCCCCGACTCTGAACACCTCTTACGCCTCCTCCCCCCCCCCCCCCCCCTTCAGGTACAAACCCGTGTGCGGAAGCGAACGGCGGCTGCAGCCACCTCTGCCTCTACAAGCCCCGCGGCGTCCAGTGCGGCTGCCCCATCGGCCTGGAGCTCATCGCCGACATGAAGACCTGCATCGTCCCCGAGGCCTTCCTGCTCTTCTCCCGCCACACCGACATCCGCCGCATCTCCCTGGAGACCAACAACAACAACGTGGCCATCCCGCTGACCGGCGTCAAGGAGGCGTCGGCGCTGGACTTTGACGTCACCGACAACCGCATCTACTGGACCGACATCACGCTGAAGGTGGGCGCCGCTTCCCGCCCGGCGCGTTCCCCTCTTTGCCGTCTTGTCCAGGGGTCGGCGACCTTTTTATATATATATATATATATATATATATATATATATTTATTGAGTTTTTTTACTTTAACAAGGCAAATTACAACATGACAGTAGAAATACAGAAACAAATATTGCTTAATTAGCATCCATACAATTAAACATCAAGGTGCCTTAAGAACAAATAATATTCCTTAAAGTATTTTTGAAAAATATTAGGAAAAAACAATACACAAATCCAAACAAAGCAAAAAAAACAACAAACAAAAACAAAACGGATCAGAACAAAACAGACTCACATAGGGGTTATAAAGTTGTTTAACAATATGTAAATGTCCAGCTAATCTTACATTGTCCACATCAATTATAGATATTAGGGATCAACTACAGCTTCAGATATCTTAATATTGGTCCCCATACAGCCTGACATTTCCTGAGACCTCATACCTCAACTTTTCAATGTGTAAAATCCCAACAAATTCCCTGAGCCAAGCCTCAAATTGTGGTGGCGAGTCTGATTTCCACACTTTTAGAATGCATCTTTTTGCGACGGCCATGCCATAGGAAATAATTGTGGCTGAATTATCTTCACTGCTGGTTGACAACTTACAACTAATAAACTAAACTACATGAACTAAGCAACAACAACACAATTATTAGCAACACTACAAACCCAATATAACCCCCAATAATTGTATTTAAAACACGACAAACAGAAGCTCCCATAATGCATTGCAGCTCTCAGCTCCTTTATCGCTGCACATTATTAAAATGGAAGATAAATGTGGGAGATCTGGGATTGTTAGAACCATGAGTGTGAGCGTTGTGGCTTTCAATGTCCTGTAGTTGTTGCGTAATTCACTAGAATTTGCCGTCACTCTCAACAAGTCGGCGCCGAAGCCTCCCGGAATTGTCGGCGCTCCACACACGCCTACATTTTACCCCAGCTCTTTGTCGCGGCACTGCGCTCTGGGTGGCTTTGCCTCCTTACGTCCCTCCGGGATGAACTGCAGTCTTGTCGGACCATTTTGAGTTTCTGTATCGGAGTCGAGACACTCTGCTGGGAAATCTACTGAGCATGTGCAGCAGAACTAGGTACTCGTTACTAGTTCCATTTCCCTCTAACTCTCTACGTGGCGTGTGGTTCTGCAGACCATCTCGCGGGCCTTCATGAACGGCAGCGCTCTGGAGCACGTGGTGGAGTTCGGCCTGGACTACCCGGAGGGCATGGCGGTGGACTGGCTGGGGAAGAACCTGTACTGGGCCGACACCGGGACCAACCGCATCGAGGTGGCCAAGCTGGACGGCCAGCACCGGCAGGTCCTGGTCTGGAAGGACCTGGACAGTCCCCGGGCGCTGGCCCTGGACCCCGCTGAGGGGTGAGACACCCCCTCCCCCCCTGCAGGGTGCAATAGAACCCGAGGTCATCCGGTCGGGCGACGCGTATTGACCCGTGTTGACCCGTGTCCCACCCACAGGTACATGTACTGGACCGAGTGGGGCGGCAAGCCCAAGATCGACCGGGCGGCGATGGACGGGACGGGACGCATCACGCTGGTGGCCGACGTGGGCCGAGCCAACGGGCTGACCATCGACTACGCAGAGCGGCGCCTCTACTGGACGGACCTGGACACGACACTCATCGAGTCTTCCAACATGCTCGGTGAGCAGAACCGTGATTTAATTCTGGATTTGGTGGTTAAAATATTCTTTTTGTCTTTTTTTTCCGCACCCGTTTTCAGTCCGCTTTGAGATTTTTAGCCGCTTTGACTGCTTCAAGCCCGACCTGGTTTCAGGACCCAGTTTCCGCTTAGTTGCGTTCCCGGTTCCGTCTGTAACGAGTGCGCTCGGCGTGGCTCCGCCTCCCTCACCTCTGCGTGCGCTTCTGGTGGCGCGTCACAGGTCAGGACCGCGAGGTGATCGCCGACGACCTGCCGCACCCGTTCGGCCTGACCCAGTACCAGGACTACATCTACTGGACGGACTGGAGCCAGCGCAGCATCGAGCGGGCCAACAAGACCAGCGGGCAGAACCGCACGGTGATCCAGGGCCACCTGGACTACGTCATGGACATCCTGGTCTTCCACTCGTCCCGCCAGGGCGGCTGGAACGCCTGCGCCTCCACCAACGGCCACTGCTCGCACCTCTGCCTCGCCGTGCCCGTCAGCAGCTTTGTCTGCGGGTGCCCCGCCCACTTCTCCCTCAACTACGACAACAAGACCTGCAGTGGTGAGGCCGCACCCACTTCACGCTAGAAGAATTGTGAATTAAAGCTATAATCGCCGGCTAAAGAAAACGAGTGATTGTAAAACGTGTGACGGACGGTTGAATGCGTTTTGCAGCGCCGACGTCCTTCCTGCTGTTCAGCCAGAAGACGGCGATCAACAGGATGGTGATGGACGAGCAGCAGAGCCCCGACATCATCCTGCCCATCCACAGCCTGCGGAACGTCCGCGCCATCGACTACGACCCGCTGGACAAGCAGCTGTACTGGATCGACTCCAAGCAGAACGTCGTCCGCCGGGCGCAGGAGGACGGCAACCAGAGCATGACGGTGGTGTCGGCGGCGCCGGGCGGCGCCTCCGGCGGGGGCGGCCTGCAGCTGTACGACCTGAGCATCGACATCTACAGCCGCTTCATCTACTGGACCAGCGAGGTGACCAACGTCATCAACGTGACGCGCACCGACGGCAGCCGCGTGGGCGTGGTGCTGCACGGCGAGCACGACAAGCCGCGGGCCATCGTGGTCAACCCCGAGCGAGGGTGAGTGACATCGGCGGCGGTTTCCCCTCGGCTTCAAAAGCCATCATGAGGTTCTGACCCGGCCCTCCTCCTCCTCCTCCCCCGCAGCTACATGTACTTCACCAACCTGCTGGAGCGCTCGCCCAAGATCGAGCGGGCGGCGCTGGACGGCACGGAGCGCGAGGTGCTGTTCTTCAGCGGCCTGGGGAAGCCGGTGGCGCTGGCCATCGACAACCAGGTGGGGAAGCTGTTCTGGGTGGACTCGGACCTGCGGCGCATCGAGAGCAGCGACCTCTCCGGTGAGTCGGCGCCTCCGCCAGCGTGTGGCTCCGCCGCAAGGTCTTCACGCGTTTCACTTCCCGTTTGCTCTTTCTTTCAAAAGTCTCCCGTTTGTTGTTTTCTGTTTTTTTTTTGTTTTCTGTTTTTTTAAATGTCTTAAAGTTTGCTATTTTCACAGAGTTTCTTTTTGATTTCGCAGTTTTTTGTTTCCTGTTTCACAATTTGTTTTGCAATTATTAGTCGTCTCATTTTTGTTTCTTCTGTTTTTTTGTCTCCTGGTTGATTTTTTATTTTATTTTTTTACATTTTTTGTCAACTAATAGTGTTGAATTAATTCTTTCTGATTCAGTTTTTGGGTGTTTTGTTATTTTTTTCACACCGTTTTTAGATTTCTGGGGTATTTTTTTAGTTTTTTTTTTAACAGTTGTTGATGTTTTGACAGTTGTCAGTCTCCTGGTTGTTGTTTCCTGCAGACGGTCTCTCTCTGACGCGGGTGTGTCGCTCTCCATCCTCCCCCCCCCCCCCCCCCCCCCCCCCCCCCGCCTCCCTCCCCCTCAGCTCCTCTCCCGTTTTGTTGCCTTTTTCTTCCTTGGAAGTTTTTTGCCCTCCAACCGTTTGTTTTCCCTGGTTTTGTTTGTGTTGCGTCCGTCCCCCTGTAGGCGCCAACCGCATCGTCATCGCCGACTCCAACATCCTGCAGCCGGTGGGCCTCACCGTCTTCGGCAGCCACCTGTACTGGATCGACAAGCAGCAGCAGATGATCGAGCGCATCGACAAGACCACGCGCGAGGGCCGCACCAAGATCCAGGCGCGCATCGCCTACCTGAGCGACATCCACGCCGTGCACGAGCTCGACATGCGGGAGTACGGTGAGTCTTGGCGCGGGTCGCCTCAACGCGCCTGCTCGCGCCGCCGGACTCACACTCCGGCTGCGCCTCCCCCGCAGGTAAACACCCGTGCACGTGGGACAACGGCGGCTGCTCGCACATCTGCATCGTGAAGGGAGACGGGACCACGCGCTGCTCCTGCCCCGTCCACCTGGTGCTGCTGCCCGACGAGCTGTCCTGTGGAGGTATGGCCGCACTCGCAACGTCCTCGTAAGGTCGGGGGGGGGGGGGTTTAAAGGTCGTCTGCTTGACCTTGAAAGCGTTCTGCGCGCCGTCTCCCCTCCCCAGAGCCTCCCACCTGCTCCCCCGAGCAGTTCTCCTGCACCTCCGGCGAGGTGGACTGCATCCCCCAGGCGTGGCGCTGCGACGGCTACCCCGAGTGCGACGACAGCAGCGACGAGGAGGACTGCCCCGTCTGCTCCGACGCCGAGTTCCAGTGCGACAGCCGGCAGTGCATCGACCAGAGCCTGCGCTGCAACGGCGACGCCAACTGCCAGGACCGCTCCGACGAGAACAAGTGTGAAGGTGAGGAGGGGGGAGGGGGAGGGGCTGGGTTGTTTCCCCCCAAATCTTCTGTCGGCTTCCCCGAACCGTTGTCCTGAAGACGAACCGTTGTCCCGCTCCGTGTGTGCAGTTCGCTGTCCGGCCGACCAGTTCGCCTGCTCCAACGGTCAGTGCATCGGCAAGCACAAGAAGTGCGACCACAACATGGACTGTACGGACAACTCGGACGAGATCGGCTGCTGTGAGTCCCCAACACCCGTGCCGTGTCCCCCCCGACCCCCCTAGATCCTCTCCCAACTCTTCTTCTTCGGTGGTTTCAGACCCCACGGAGGAGCCGCCGCCGCCCCCCAACAACACCATCATCTCGGTGGTGGCCGTGGTCCTGACGCTGTTCGTGGTGGGCACGGTGTACTTCGTGTGCCAGCGCGTCCACTGCCCGCAGATGAAGGACGACGGCGAGACGGTCACCAACGACTTCGTGGTCCACGGCCCGTCGTCGGTGCCGCTGGGCTACGTGCCGCACCCCAGCTCGCTGTCCAGCTCGCTGCCCGGTGAGACAAACCTCTGTGCTTTACGCACCGAACAGTACAGTCTTGACCAAATTGGGAGAACCGTGCACCACGATCTGGCGACGGCTCCTTTTTCCGACTCCTCCACACCTCCAACCTCGCGTCTTGTCCGCAGGAATGTCCCGCGGGAAGTCCGTGATCGGCTCCCTCAGCATCATGGGCGGGAGCAGCGGGCCGCCGTACGACCGCGCTCATGTCACCGGGGCGTCGTCCAGCAGCTCGTCCAGCACCAAGGGCACGTACTCCCCACCGGTGAGCGACCAGAGAGGCATCCCCACCCCCCTCCACCCACCCGCCCCCCGTCACATGCTAACGCTGCGTCTGCCTTTCAGATCCTCAACCCTCCCCGTCTCGGCCACCGTGCGCTCGCAGTACACCATGGAGTTCGGATATTCCTCCAACAGTCCGTCAACTCACAGGTCCTACAGGTACCGACCCTCAACTCATAACACACTTCTTTCTGTCACACGTGCAGTACTTCTATACAGTCTCACCCCACACGTCCTCCCATCGTCTCTTAACCTCTTCAGACTGAAGGTTGTTTGTTCCAGTCACACTAAACTTTCCGTCTCTCCTTCGCGAAGCTACCGGCCGTACACCTACCGACACTTCGCCCCGCCCACCACCCCCTGCAGCACGGACGTATGCGACAGCGACTACACGCCGGGACGCCGAGCGCCGCTCAAGTCCGGCTCCGCCGCCGCCGCCGCCACCAAGGGCTACACCAGCGACCTCAACTACGACTCGGAGCCTTTCCCGCCGCCGCCGACCCCCCGCAGCCAGTACCTGTCGGCGGAGGAGAACTGCGAGAGCTGCCCGCCGTCGCCTTACACCGAGCGCAGCTACTCGCACCACCTGTACCCGCCGCCGCCGTCGCCCTGCACGGACTCCTCGTGAGCCTGCCGCGAACAGCTCCGCCCAACAACACCACCCCCCCCACCCCACCCCACCCCACCCCCACCCTCACTGTAAATAGCAATTGTGCATATATGAGGCGAAGAATGGGAACGAGAGACTGAAGGAGGCTGGGAAAAAAAAGGGAAAGAGGAGCTGCAGAACATTTGTACAAACAGAGAAAAACATATTTATATATTTTCTATACAGTGTTTACTGATGACGCCATAGAGGTTTGTATTAAGAAATTTGTACATTTTTTTAAGAAAAGGTTTTATTAAAATCATCACAAATATAAGTTGCCTTAAAGCAGAAGAGAGAAAAAGAGGCTGAAGGACAAAAAAAGATAAAAAATCACATCATCATCAGCGGGGCGTTCCACCTAAACAATGCCAAAAAACAAACAGTCACGGGAGGCGAAGCCTGTTACCATGGAGACAGGATCTGAAGCCCCGCCTCCGGAGGAGGGGGGAGGGGTGAGCCTCCTCTGAAACCAGTTTGTACGAAGCGTGCGGTCAGGGTGTGAGTCACGGTCTGCGGTCGAGCGGCGGGAGGCGCCGGAAACGTGTCGGGCGTCGCCGCCACCGGGGGGCGCCGCCGCCGAACGACCCTCAGCTCGCGCTCCGTGACTCGCACCCTGAACCCGCGGCGCCGACGTTCAGACGGATTTAAACCAAAACTCACTTTGTGTCTTTCTGTTCTCATCGGAAAAATGCCCGGCGGCACTTCCTGTCAGCGCAGGGCGGCGACGGCGGCGGCGTCTCCATGGAGAAGACGATCTCGTGCCTGACGCAGCTTCATGTCGTTTTTTTTTGTTGTTGTTGTTTTTTTGTTTTTTGTTTTGTTTTATCGTGACTTTGAGGAAACTCCCACAGAGGATTCAGTGCCCAGGAAATGCTCCATAGTATTTTTGTACCACATATTGTGTAGATACGTATTTATAAGCTATATAGAAACGACTTGTAAATCTCCATCCGACTCTTCATTCCGTCTTTTTTTTTTTTTATACCGCCTCCTTCTATTTTTCTACAAACGCTGACAATCTACCCCATCAGGCCGTCTCCACGTGTGTGTGAAGGATCCTCCAAACCTTTTTCTGGGGGCAGCTGTCAGGACCACAGGTTGAACCACGGCGGGGGGGAGGAGCCTTTGTTTTTTTGTTTTTTTTAAGTTTTCTGTTTGTTCGTCACATTACAAGAAAAAAAAACCACCAGCATGAATTTAACGACAATCTTTAAACTTCTGAATTTTTTTCCTGTTAAGCTTTTAATTAAATTGTCTTCAAGAATGTCAGTGATGTGTTCAGGAACCGCAGGAAATGTTTTATTTTTTGTTTCTTTTTTATTTTTATTCCGTCAAAAATCTTCAGATTCTGTCACTTCTGAACTTTAAACGGTACAGTCGGACATTTTTTGTTGCCTAAAACTGTTACATCGATTATAATATAAATGTGCAAACCAAGTTCCTTGTTTCTACCACCAGAGGGTGCAGTGAGTCACTAACTAGTAACTCCAAAGTTTCAAGAGGTTTTTTTTTTTTTTTCCAACGAAAGCGAGTTTAAAATCAGGGGACAATTTCAATTGAACTACTTGAAGACGTGTTGGAATCGTGTACATTTGAAACCCTCTGTTTAAAACTGTGTACGAATAACTGACGAGAAAATTTTTGCGCGTTCAGCAAAGGTTTGCCACATTTTGTGGTCTGTACGAGTTTTTATCAAAAAAGCTTACAAAAAAAAAAAATCTGCTCCGGGGTGTTTTTTTTTTTTGTGTGTTAAAATAAAAATGCGTCGGCGCCGTTTCTCCAGTCTGTGGTTAAAAACAAGCCGGGCTGGCGCCCCCCGGTGGTGATCTTTTAACCTCTTTGCTCGCTGGCGCCTTCCTGTGGTACATCTACGTCTCGACATGCGTCTGTTACAGTTTCTCGACTGCACTTTACTTTTTTTTTTTTTTCTCGGTACAACATAAAAACTTGGGACAAATCTCTTCGTGTCAAAACCTCGGACCTCAGCTTCTATGTTCGAATGTTTTTAAAAGCGTAGAAAATCAAACGTGTTGAAAGGAAATGGAAGTTGCAGTACAAACTGGAATTAAACTGAGTGAAATCCAGCAACAAACTCGGATTCTCACATTTTAAAGATGTTTTAAATTAGATTCACACAATTTTTGAGTTAAAAAATTTGCTTGTTATTGAAATTTTGTCCAAAAAAATGTGAAATATTAAAACAAGTTTTTTTTTACATTTGAACTTTAATCTCATTTTTTTCTTTTTACATGAAAAATGTTTGAATACCTCATTTTCTGAATTTTGATTTCAAACTAAGGTTTTTAATTTTCTTCCAGATGCTTTGACTTTCATCAGTCAAAACTTTTTGAGCTTTTCAGTAAAATGTGAAAATTCAAGCTAAAATCCTTCCTCGGTTTTTTGTTTTTTTTCCTCATGTGATTCTGATGCAGTCAGAAAAATCGAGTTTTTTTTTTTTTTTTTTTTTTAACCAAAGTTTGAATCTCTGAAACGCCGTCAGGTGATTCTTGTTCTCTAAACCTTTCTTCCAGTTGTTTGAAATGAGGAAGTATTTTACTTTGAAACAGGAAGTTCTCATGTCTGTTCCCGGTTAACCTGTTTTCATGGACGCCCAAGGTCAGAAAATGTTTACAGGAAGTACAAAGTAAAACTTTTTTTTTTTTTTAAGGCCATTTTCTGCTGTTTTTGTATGGAAGCACTTTTGTCTGAATTGTTTTTTTTTTTCTATAATGGGAGAGTTGCCGTGGTAGCATCGCCCTCTAATGGTGCTCCGAGGTTCTGCGCTCAGTCTGATCTCTCCGATGCTAGCGTTGTTCTTGTTCGAAACCTGTCGCGTCCAAACAGCTGCCACCAGAATCTGTCGTAAGTCATTAATGCTGATTTATTTTAGTTTTTCTTTTTGTTAAATATAAAGTGAGTGAACTTTGACCTCTGACTCTTGTGTCGTCATTTCTGTTTTCACCAAAACAAAAACCAACTTCTGTGGTCACATTAAAGCAGAATAGAAAATACCTCAAAAAGCCCAGGATATTATTTAAAGAACTGAGAAAAAAAGATTAATAAAAATTCTGAAATGTTGCTCTTGGATTTAGATATTTTACTGTTTTTTTTTCTTAATCCTCTTTTTCAAGTTTTGACTATTGGCTCTTTTTTATCTCTATACTTATTATATATAGTTGTGACTTTAAAACATTAAAATTCCACAATATGCCTCTGTTTCTAATAATGCAGAATCTATAAAATAAAAAATATTGAGCTTCACAACATTACTTTATTCTTACTTAATTTGTTTTCAGACTTTTGATTTATTTCCCATTTTACATTATATTCTCGACCTGACTATTCATTTCTCTTATCAAACTTTATTTCTAACTTTACTGTCAGAAATAAGTGAAAGTACTTTGTAGGTTATTTAAAACAGAAAACATGCTCAATAAGACTGACAAGTTAAATTGGGTTTGTGTTTGAGTTGTGATTTCACCTTTTTGAAACTGAAACCGTTCTCAATCACTGATTTTATTTTGTCTGATTTGTTAATAGATTAAGACAATGACTCTGTTTGGAAATCCAAGACGCTGTATTTATTTTGTGGGGACGTGATTGGGGATTTAGTGTATTTATTACCATTTTCTATGTCAAAATGTAAACTCTGCCTTTCGATTTCGCTTTTACCGTAATAACCAAACACAGCCGCACTCTGATTGGTCCTCACTGGCCACTCCCTGAATCTGCTACCTGCTCACCGGTCTGACGTCACTATTTGTAATAACACTTCGCTGTGATTGAAGCATGTTCTGTTATTTATCAGAAAAATTCGATCAAATAATTGAAATTTCTCGTGTCACAGTTGCCCGTCTGCGTGTCTATTTCAACGATTACGGGGGAGTTCTCGCCCTGCGCCTGGCCTTTCCCTGAATGTGATTGGTCAACGACCCGTCACATGACAAGCAGAGAGCGGAAGCAGAGGGCTCGACTGCGGAGAGAAGGTGAGGAAATAAACAAGACCGAAAAAACAGCCGATTGCAAACAAACGGACGACAAAACACCGGAGCAGCTCCCGAGAGGCGGTAGGAGAACCAGGGGGGGGGGGAAGGACCGAGGAGGAGCAGTGAAGGGGTCCGGGCCGGAGAGACGCGTCGCGGTTCCGCGACTCCAAACCAGCTCGAGCAGCTCCGCGTTCAAACCAACAAACAAACGAGAGACAAACAAACAAGAGACAAATAACCGGTGAGAGAATCGACGCGTTGACATATACTGCTGCGTCATTGAGATGTCATTCTGCGTGTTTTTTCGGGGCCTAAAACACGGGGAATTTCCCCACACGGGTGTGACGTCACCACGTAAACATTGACGTCGTGTTCTGATCATTTAACGTCGTATTTATTTATTTATTTATTTGACCTGTTAACTTTTCAAAATGAGTGATTCTATTATTGTATTATATTATTCTTATTCTTATATTGTATTATTATTCATTATGTATCATTTAAAGCTCCAATTCGAATATATTTAGCTTTCATTTTGAGCAGCTGGTTTCACAGTGATGACCTGGTATTGATCAGTCCTGGGGCCTGACCTTTGGTTTTTCCATCCAGTTGGCTGAGTTTCCTCCGTGCGAGTGAACTTTGTGTTGGAATATTAATTCATCGCCGCGACGGCACGAGTAGTTCTGCGTTCCATAAGCTCACGTTTCTGCAGTTCTTGTCAGCGAGGCCATTATTATTTACCGGGTTGATTTATCCCGGTGAGAAGTGAACTGACATCCGAGTACAGAAAACCCAGGGTTAATCCTTAAAGTTATCTTTGATGAGAAGAAATGCTAGTATTGTACTCTGACCAGCTCAGTCCAGAATTAGTCGTCGATCAGTTTAATTAACTATGAAGTAAAGATGCTTTAATTTATTGATGAGAACGTTAATATTTACTTGTGGGTTTTAAAACACGTAATCTAAGGATTTTGATGAGGTTGCTTCATTCTATAGTAGTTATAGACGGATTATTGACTATTAATCAGTCGGTAGAGCAGGTCGTGGTCTCATCAAGGTTGTTGGTCTGATCCCTATCTTATCTTGTGTGTGTGTGTGTGTGTGTGTGTGTGTGCGCGCGCGCGCGCAGGGTCCCGTTGCTGCCGTCACGATGCAGAGCACCTCCAACTACCTGTGGCTGATCTCAGACCTGCTGGGTCAGGGAGCAACAGCCAACGTTTACCGAGGACGCCACAAAGTATCCGCCTCAGTCTTCAACTTCTTTCTGAATGTGAACGAGAACTAAGTCGGCGCCGTTCCTGACTTTCTCTCTCCGCCTTTTTTTTTTTTTTTTCTCCGCCGTGTCTCCGTAGAAAACTGGCGATCTCTACGCGGTCAAAGTCTTCAACAACCTGAGCTTCCTGCGGCCGCTCGACGTCCAGATGAGGGAGTTCGAAGTTCTGAAGAAGCTGAACCACAAGAACATCGTGAAGCTGTTCGCCGTGGAGGAGGAGGTGAGTGGGCGCTCCGGGAGGCTCCACCCCCCCCGTCAGCAAACTCTTGACACCAGCGTCTCTGTTCAGTCCAACACGCGTCACAAGGTGCTGGTGATGGAGTACTGCCCCTGCGGGAGTCTCTACACCGTCTTGGAGGAGTCGTCCAACGCGTACGGACTCCCCGAGGACGAGTTCCTCATCGTCCTGCACGACGTCGGTGAGTCTCCACCCGCCTCCCTGGAAGCCCCGGCCCTCGTGTGCTCCAGCTCTCTCTTGATTGGCTCCCGCAGTGGCCGGCATGAACCACCTGAGGGAGTACGGCATCGTCCACCGGGACATCAAGCCGGGGAACATCATGAGGGTGATCGGCGAGGACGGGCACTCCATCTACAAGCTGACCGACTTCGGGGCCGCCCGGGAGCTGGAGGACGACGAGCAGTTTGTTTCGCTGTACGGCACAGAGGAGTACCTGGTGAGCGCAACAAGCACGCCTGTAAAGTGTACCCGGTGTGCAATATGAGCGCGGCCCGGTCCGAAAAACCAAACATACCCTCTTACAACACGCTGCAGGTGAGCAAAACAAACAGAACTGTGTGCAAAACACAGTCACACTCACATTTTGCAAAACCCAGTGTGGTGAGCAAAACAAACGCACCCGGTAATGATGACGAATGCGCCCAGTTAAAGATGAAATGTTCCTGGTGAAGAAAACAAGCGCACCTTGTATTCAGTTTGAACGTTGCTGGTATGAGAAACACACCCATGAAAGAAATGCCCCTGGTACAAAAGAGGTAATCTAGCACACCTGACTGACGTGCTCATGCTAAATCCTCCTCTTCCTCCTCCTCCTCCTCCTCCTCCTCCTCCTGCAGCACCCTGACATGTACGAGCGCGCCGTGCTGAGGAAAGACCACCAGAAGAAGTACGGCGCCACGGTGGACTTGTGGAGCATCGGCGTCACCTTCTACCACGCCGCCACCGGCAGCCTCCCCTTCAGGCCGTTCGAGGGGCCGCGCAGGAACAAGGAAGTGATGTAAGAAAGCCAAAGGCACCACGCGTGCTCGCGGCGTAGAGGCGACGACGGGAGACGCGCTCGCCGCTCGCCGCTCAACCCCCTCGCCGTGCTTTCAGGTACAAGATCATCACGGAGAAGCCGTCAGGGACGATCTCCGGTCACCAGAAGTGTGAGAACGGGAAGATCGAGTGGAGCACGGAGATGCCCGTGTCCTGCAGTCTGTCCAAGTACTGAAAACACACACACACACACACACACACACACACACAAGGGTTTGATTATCATCTGTGGCTGGAAGGTTGGTAAGGACCATAAAAACCACCATTAAAAACCAGCCACATGCATATTGCGCAAGTCGTCGCTGTAAAGACACATGTTTTATACCGATAAAATCTGGCGTCCCTCAGGGACGACCTCTGGGTCCTCTGCACTTTTCAGCTTGAAACAAATTGATGGGTCTCATTATTCTTCATCGTCTTTACGTTGGTTCCTTCTTTACACTTTCACACAACAGGTTTTCCGTCTGCTTCCGACAGCAGTAACTATTAATAATATTCAATATCGTGGAATGTATTTTCCTGTAGTTTCAGTCTCACATTGAGCCTTGTGTTACACCCACTTTTATATCGGTTCACAATGATGGGTGTTCAACTTCACTATCATCCTTCTGCTCAGCAAGATCAAAACTTTCTGTGACATTTTTGGCTTTTTTTTTATTTTTTTATTTCTAGGTAACAAATAGTTCTGGAGTTCCTCAGGGATCAACTTTGGGTCCTCTTCAGCCTTTTCTTTTTTTTACCCCGTTTCACCAAACTAGCTTCTCAGTCATTTGATAAACCTAAAGACTGTTTGATTAGTGACGGTGATAAATGTTTTAAGTTACATATATATGTAACTTTGTTTAAAAAAACAAGGTCAACGTACCCTCAAATATTTGCAGCGATAATGAACACTCCTGACATCTTTATTGTAATACCATTTTTTTGCCACAGGGTGGTGCAGTTACTCATCAGGAGCTGGTTGAAAGAACAAACAGCCAAACTGTTAGAGCTCCACGTCGCCCCCTAATGCACAGGGGTGGCATTGATACAACGTGATATATGGATGAGTGCTGAAAGTGTAGACGTTTTCTCCGAGCCGCCGCCCCCCCCTCTGATGTGGTCCGTGCTGGTCTCAGGGGTCTGCAGAGCCTCCTGACCCCGGTCCTCGCCAACATCCTGGAGGCGGATCAGGAGAAGTGTTGGGGCTTCGATCAGTTCTTCGCCGAGACCAACGACATCCTGCACCGGACCGTGGTCTACGTGTTCAGCCTGCAGCAGGCCACGCTGCACCACGTCTACATTCATGAGTACAACACGTAAGCTCCGCCCCCCCAGCCCCCCCCCCTGCTGGCCACCCGATTGGACCGTCTGAGTCGTGACTTTTGTCCCCGGACCGTGTCCGCAGTGCGGCGCTGTTCCAGGAGCTGCTGTGCCGCCGGAGCAGCATCCCGCTGCACAACCAGGAGCTGCTGTACGAGGGCCGCCGCCTCGCGCTCGACCCCAACCGCCAGGCCAAGACCTTCCCCAAGACCTCCAGGGACAACCCCATCATGCTGGTCAGCCGCGAGTCCGTGGCCACCGTCGGCCTCATCTTCGAAGACCGTAAGGGATCTCGTCAGCGCCGTTAACCCTTCCCTCCCCCCAAGAGAGTTTTCCAGACGCTCACACTGAGTCCTGCTGTGTTTTGTCCTCCCGCAGCCAGCCCTCCCAAAGTGCAGCCTCGCTACGACCTCGACCTGGACGCCAGCTACGCAAAGGTAACCCCGCCCGCACCGGGCCGAACCGGTGGAGCAGGAAACGCACTGTCCTCAGTTTCCACGGTGACGCATTTGCCGGCTGTTGTCAGACTTTCGCAGGCGATGTCGGCCATTTGTGGAAAACGTCGGAGTCTCTGCTGGTTTATCAGGAACTGGTGAGGAAAGGAGTCCGGGGCCTCATGTGAGTTCACACAACTGAGTCACAACCTTGGTAAAAGGGGGCGGGGCTTATCAATTCAAACAGTTCTATTGGCTGCAGACTCCGTTTTGGCCCCTGGTGACGGAAGCGAATGTGAAATGACCTGATTTAATACGTTTTTCAATGAAAATCTGTTCAAAATTCGTATCTTGGGATTTAACAATTTCAACAAGAATACTTGAAAAACATTCAAAGATTCATGTTTTTGAACAGATTCCAGATTCCAGATGAGAAAAAGACTTTTGTTGGACAGAAATGCAGCGATTTGACGATTTTGATTAGAAAATACATACAGCTTTCAGTTGATACACTTATTTGATTTGAAATGAAATTGTGGGTCGTGTGTGTGTGTGTTTCCCGTCCGGCGGCAGCGAGCTGATGAAAGAGGACTACAGCGAGATCCTCCACAAGAAGTCCGAAGTCTTCCACCTCTGCAACTTCTGCACGCAGCTGCTGGAGAAGACCGAACAGCTGTGAGGACCACCGGCCTGATCGCCTCCACCCAGAGGGCGGGGCGGCTGAGGACTCACCGTGTGTGTGTGTGTGTGTGTGTGTAGGTTGGAAGTGCTGATGCAGGCCAACATGCTGTCGTCTGAATACGACGAGATCTCCGACATGCACAAGAAAGTCCTGAGAGTGAGTCGTCGTTCAGTCACCTTTCTGTTTTTTTGGTTTCTTTAAACTCAAAAAAATGTACATAAAACTTGTGATTTGAACTTAACCGCAAATGTATGAATCGATCACTAAACCACACGCCCACACAGCGGGGAGCCTTCCATTAAAACAATATGGAAGCTTAACCAGCAATTTGTGTCTCTAACGTCTGGAAAATCAAAAATTTCTGTCAAAAATCTGCAATTTTAAGATGAAAACTGAGGAAAGTTACCGATTTCAATGTTAAAACTTACAAAGTCATGTGTGAGTTTAAACATATTGTAACAGGACGTTTGTGCTTTGACTATACGAGTTAATCCCAGTGAAGACGGTGGACGCTGGAGGACACGTCCACTCCCGCCTCCATACAGACACACAGGGCTGCTTTACAAACACGCAGTGTTTTATTCTCTCTCACAAAGACAAAAGCGTCCCCGGACAAAGCCTGAAACGTCCTCCAGGGCCTCCTGGACCGCGGGTTTGAATGTCAGTATACTGTGTGTGTGTGTGCTCATGAGCGCCCCCTGGCTGTGTCTAGATCTCAGGCTCTCTGGATCCCATTGAACGGACGTCTCAGGACATCAAAAGCAAGTTCCTGCCCGGAGGCCTGCTGACGGACGGCTGGACGCAACAAGTGGGGACACACCCCGAGGACAGGAAGTAAGGCCCTGTGTGTGTGTGTGTGTGTGTGTGTGTGTGTGACTCTGTGTGACTCTGTGTGTGTGTGCTGCAGTGTGGAGAAGATCAAAGTGCTGCTGGACGCCATCACGACAATTTACCAACAGTTCAAAAAGGACAAAGCTGAGAGACGTGAGTCACAATCCAACTTCAGAAAGTCCAACGTCAACCCGACTTCATTCACAACTCGTGTGTGTGTGTGTGTGTGTGTGTGTGTGTGTGTGTGTGTGTGTGTGTGTGTGTGTGTGTGTGTGTGTGTGTGTGTGTGTGTGTGTGTGTGTGTGTGTGTGTGTGTGTGTGTGTGTGTGTGTGTGTGTGTGTGTGTGTGTGTGTGTTTCAGGTCTTCCGTACAACGAGGAGCAGATCCACAAGTTTGATAAGTAAGTTCTTCTTTGTTCCAGTAGAGGTCCTCGTATTTTGGTCTCTGCTGGTCTCTGATGGTCTCTGATGGTCTCTGGTTCCTCTCACAGACAGAAGCTGGTCCTCCATGCCAGTAAAGCCCGCTCCCTGTTCACCGAGGAGTGCGCCATGAAGTACCGCCTCTTCATCTCCAAGAGCGAGGAGTGGATGAGGTGAGTCGCAGCGGTGCATCATGGGACACGCGGTCCGAGGGCACAGACAGTCAGTCACACGCCGGGCTCACGCGACGTCGTAAAATCCTCTCCTTTATTGTGAAACACAGGCCTCTTAAAGCGTCTGTGGTTACCACGGCGACGGAAGAGCGTCCTGTTAAAATGGCGTCTTGTGTGTTTTATTTTTGTTTTTTTTTGCTCACAGGAAGGTCCATCACGTCAGGAAGCAGCTGCTCAGTGTGTCGGGCCAGCTGATCGGCATCGAGAAGGAGGTCGGCATGCTGATGGAGCGAGCCATCAAGGTAAACAAACAAACAAACAAACAAACGGGTCGGCGTGATCTCGGTGTGGCGGCGGCGCCGGCGGCTTGACGTTGGCTGTTTCAGCTCCAGGAGCAGCTCCCGCAGAAGGTCCTCCCCGTGGTGTCCAGCGGCATGAAGCCTCAGGCCTACCTCAGCCAGAACACGCTGGTGGAGATGACTCTGGGGTAAGACGCCCTTCGTCCTCCTCGTCCTCCTCGTCCTCGGGCTCCGGCGTCGTCACGGTTGACGCCACCGCGTGTGTGTTTTTTTTGTTGCAGGATGAAGAAGCTGAAGGAGGAGATGGAGGGCGTCGTCAAGGAGCTCGCGGAGAACAACCACTTCTTAGAGAGGTCGCGCACTACCTTCTGAAGTTCCATCAGTTAGTGGGAGGAAGATGCTCTATAATGTGGATGTTAGAGGAGGAAGATGCTCTATAATGTTGATGTTAGTGGAGGAAGATGCTCTATAATGTTGATGTTAGTGGGAGGAAGATGCTCTATAATGTTGATGTTAGAGGAGGAAGATGCTCTATAATGTTGATGTTAGTGGGAGGAAGATGCTCTATAATGTTGATGTTAGTGGGAGGAAGATGCTCTATAATGTTGATGTTAGTGGAGGAAGATGCTCTATAATGTGGATGTTAGTGGGAGGAAGATGCTCTATAATGTTGATGTTAGTGGGAGGAAGATGCTCTATAATGTTGATGTTAGTGGAGGAAGATGCTCTATAATGTGGATGTTAGAGGACGAAGATGCTCTATAATGTGGGTGTTAGTGGGAGGAAGATGCTCTATAATGTGGGTGTTCGTGGAGGAAGATGCTCTATGATGTGGATGTTAGAGGAGGAAGATGCTCTATAATGTGGATGTTAGAGGAGGAAGATGCTCTATAATGTGGATGTTAGTGGGAGGAAGATGCTCTATACTATGGATGTTAGTGGGAGGAAGATGCTCTATAATGTGGATGTTAGAGGAGGAAGATGCTCTATAATGTGGATGTTGGTGGGAGGAAGATGCTCTATAATGTGGATGTTAGAGGAGGAAGATGCTCTATAATGTGGATGTTAGTGGAGGAAGATGCTCTATAATGTGGGTGTTAGTGGAGGAAGATGCTCTATAATGTGGGTGTTAGTGGGAGGAAGATGCTCTATAATGTGGGTGTTAGTGGGAGGAAGATGCTCTATAATGTGGGTGTTAGTGGGAGGAAGATGCTCTATAATGTGGGTGTTAGTGGGAGGAAGATGCTGAGCAGCTCTGCAGCCTTTCAAACATTACATCACACTTATGTTACCTTAACATTTGTTGTATTAAGTTACTCTCTAACTTGTAATCCATTACTCTGCTGATGCCGCCACACGGAGCCGTCTGATTGGTTCATGTTTGTCCTGCAGGTTTGGGACTCTGACGCTGGACGGTGGCCTGAGAGGATGAATGTGGTGAAAATGTCCTCTTTTTTTTCTTCTTCTTCTTCTTCTTTCTTTTTTTTTGTAAAATCCGCGCTGTGACCAAGAGGAAGATTTCTGTAACCGACAAGCGACCGGACGAGCTCGACTCCCTGAAACGTATCTCGTCCTCCTGCGATCGCCGAGCTGCTGGTGACGCCTCATCAGACATCCACCCGCCTCCAAAGAGCCAGACAAACGTCCCCGAGGGACTGATGGGGGTCAATTTTAAAACATTGTTTTAAAAGGCGCAAAGTCTCCGATTCATTCATTCTGAAAAGCTGGAGGTCAAAAGTGCAATCTTGATTCAATTTAGCTCTAAATGTTGATTGTCCACCGACAGGCTTACAGTTTATGTGTTGTAATACTATTTTGGGCCACTAGGTGGTGTCGTGAGTCCCCGGTGGGGACAGACACAGAAGAGGAACTGCCGGTACAATTGAAAGTGTTGGCTGAGATTTAGTGGAAATAAGGTTTATTACAGATAATTTGTTTAATTTTTTTTATTCTTTATTATTAAATGTGAGTAGAGGTTATTTTGCTTTCTGCCTGATTTTATTATCTACGTCAAATACTCCATATGTACAGAAAACCTTTTCATTTTGCATAAAGAAACACGTGTTGAAGGGGTTAACAAGTCCGTTAAAGTGACTTTTATTTCAAAGGGTTGTTTCTTTTTTCCTTCCTCTTTCTATTAAATAAGATCGTCAAAGTACTCGTGTTTTATTTATCGTGCATCAGTTATGTAATCAACAAACAACTCCACGTTGCCATGGAAACGCTTGTTTTTGTTTGTCAATGATCAAGATTGAGAAAAACCTGTAAATAAGCAAATAAACACATGAGAAACTGACTGAATGTATCGTCTGTCGGTTCCACCCATCTTGCGTTTGAGCTGGTTAACCAACATTTCACTAACCTGGCTCTCGTAACCACTCAGTTTCAATAAGGTTTCGCTAGTCACCAACATGTTAGACGGTGTGATTTAACAAGATAATGCATCACTCACCTGGTTGACCAACATCTATCATTTGTGTTTTCTTGTTTGTAAAGTGTGAATCTTTTAAGAGAAACTTTTTTTTTTTTTAACTTTGCCCAGTTTTATGGTTAAATTCTCTTTAATTTTCTTGGTTTGTGTCACAAACTGAGAAAACAGTTTGAAGTTTTTCATGTTATCAAATGTTTGATTTGTTTCTGGTATAAAATGAGAATATTTTAACTTTTATGAATGAAAATCCCCCCCAAAAATGTAAGATTTTTTTGTTGATTACTTCTTTTTAAAGTCGGTTATTTTTTGTCAAATTTTTCTTTAAAGTACGTTTCGCTACAATTTTCTGAGCTCTTATTACTCCTCTCCCTCTCTCCTCGTTCTCCTCCTCCCATCAGCGCCGCTGCTGGTTTCCAAGGCAACAGGATGCAGTTGTCATGGCAACGTGCTGCGACAGCAAACCCTGCCAGCATCGGACCAATCGGACGCAGGCGCACGGCGTCGCTTCCTTTTATAGAGCCGACATGTTGAAGGCCGATGAAGGAAGGAGGAGTAGAGGAGAAACATCGACACTGGAACAACAGAAAAATGCAACAAAACACAAAGAGGCTACAAAACAAATGTTATAAATTGACAGTCGACTGAGGAGCTGAAACAAAATTAAAACTTAAGTGAGGCGATGAAGATGATGAAGATGAGGATGTGGAGTTTGTCCTACGGGTGATGCTTTGCAGCATAAAGGTGCATTCAGGCTCGAACTGCCAGTAATTTAAAAAAAGCAAGAAAAAGATTGATTTAGGAAAGAAAATATATTTTTTTTTTAAAAGGTCAAAACGTCTCAATTCAAAGTCTGTGTTTATAAAAGTTAAAACAAAGTAATTTATCGCTTTGTTATTGGATGTAAAAACCTAAACTTTGCGATAAAAAACATTTCACATAAAAGATGTACTGTATACCTTTAAGATATAAAGAAAACTGTGCCATCAAATCAGATGTAAATACTCTGTGTTAAACTTTTCTCCACCAAAATAGTGGAAAAAATTTCTTATAAACAGGAGAAAAACTTGAAATCACCACAAATCTCACAACATCCCAAAATCTTCTTTTACTAACCAACATTTATCGAACCTGCTTAACTAAACAACATATAAAAGTCAAATATCTAAGCATTGTTTTGAAATGAGCAAATAAATATAATGACCCAAAGGTTATAATTCTAGATAAAAGATATATATCACAAATTCTAAATTATCAAGAGCGTTGTTGAAAATAACAACAAAAAGATATCAAGGATTCTATTTGACTTTTGTTCTTTGATAGAAAAAGGGTCTCTGGTTGAAGGAGCCCCTCTTGGAGCTGCCCGGAGCCCGCAATCCTCTCAACGCGCCCCTGCGGAGGAGAAGCAAACATCCATCCTCCTCTTCATCCTCTTCATCCGCTTCCTCCTCCGTGATGTCTGCCGCTGCTCCTCCTCCGGGCTCCTGCTCTCCTCCGACTGTCTGAACCTCCTCCGAGGATGAGGCGCTGCTCTCCGCCCTGCCGAGTCCCGGTGAGTCGCTCCTCTGACCGGGCCCTCGCGGCCCCCTCGCGGTCGCCCGGGCAGGCTGACTGCGCTCCGGGACGGACGCTCGATCGGCGCGCGGCGGCCCCCTCGCTGGAGATCCGATCGGCCGCGGCTCGTTCCCGGTGGCTGCGTTTCGGCGCGCGCTGGTCGGACTGGAGCTGCTCCGTCGTCCCGCTGCTTCTTGTTGTGTTTTTGTTTTTTGTTATATATATATATATATATATATTTTTTTTTTTTTGGGGGGGGGGTCATTTTTCAGGAGAGAAACGATGGAGACACTCATCAGGTGCTTTTAATCATTTCATGATTTAATGATCAGGTTTTTCCTTTAGGGGGACTGGAGGTGAGAGATTTATTGTTGTTGGTGAGTCTTTGATGAAGGTCTGATGAAGACTCCCGACGGTCACCTCTCAGCTGCTCCAGTAATTTTCCACGGCCAGCTCTTAACTCTTCCCCGCTCCCTCTCTCACCTGCTCAGGTCTCCATGTTTGGAGGTGGTCACTGGCGGCGAGTGCTCTCAGGGTGACGATGAGGAGGATGAGGACGGTTGAGGAAGAGGAGGCTGTTGCTAAGAGGGACATCCAGCTGCGTGAACTCAGGGAGGAGGGAGTCCCTCGTGGAGCTCCTCTGAGGGCCCCGAGGGCCCCCGAGTGAGGCTTTAATGAAATGAGCCGCGGCCCAGAAGGCACCTGATGACTCTGCTGTGTTTGATGTTTCCACGTTAATGAATTGATTAATTCACACATTGGGGGTTGGACTTTTCACAATCGCCAGGTCTTTGGGGGTTTGTCTCTTCCAGCTTCGCTCATCAAGAGATTTAAAAAATTTTTTTGTGACAATTCTTCTTTGTAAAATGGCTCAAGCTCCGTCAGACTGGAGGAAGAGCAGCAATATTTAAGTCACGTCTGAGAGCCTCAATTGGATGAAAGTCTGGACTTTGATTTTTCATTTCTAACACATAAATATGCTTTGATCTAAACCGTGCCATCGTAGCTTTGAACGGATGTTTCGGGTCGTCGTCCTGCTGGAAGTGTTTCGCAGACTTGAACGGGCTTTTCTTCTAAGATTACTAAATTTTTGGCTCCACCAATCTTCCACCAGCTCTGAGCAGCCTCCCTGTCCCCTCCTGAAGGGAAGCAGCCCCCACAGCATGATGCTGCCACCACCATGTTTCACATGTAGCATTTAGCGTTTAGTCCAAAAAGTTCCATTTTCGTTTTCTTTGACCAGAGCACAATAAAACCATCATCGCATATTATGACACAGAAACTATTTTACATATAGGCTGTTATAAAGTTCATTCAACTTTTTAGTAATAGCGTGGCTGGTGGAGGACGTCTGGGTTTATAATGGTAAACATTTGGGTTCCGAAAGTAAAAGGTTTAGAATCACTGATCGAGAGGAAGATTTTGAGGATGAAATTGGACAAATCAGTCTCAAGGAGACGAGCTCAGCGAGCTCACTGCTGAATCTTGTAGGAGGGAAATGACCAAAAATGCCAGGGCTGGTTTTTTTGGCCCTAGTCCACCCCTGGTCTTGGTTGAAAAGTTGAAGGTGTGTGAATCCTTCTGCAAGCCACTGTAACGTCACCTGTAACCCAGCTGATCAAAGTCACAGCAAGCGACATATCAAGCTATTTCACATACCAACCAGTCACCATGACTGTGCGTCCCACTGACCACTTGGCACCACCAAACATTCAGAGGTCTCACATCCTCAGAGTCCCAGTGTTTCTGGTGGAGGTGAAGTTCTCTGACGGCTCCCTGTTCTCCTGTGTTTGCTTCCAGCTCCTCTCTGCTGCGGCGCCGCAGTGATGGTCTACGCCCGCTCGACAAACACAGCCGGTGTCAATCCCTCCATCCGCTCTCCGTCGTTCACCTATCAGATGTCATTTAACTACTCCAAGAGGGAGAACCTGACTGTCCTGGCAACCGTCCCCACCACCGCGCTCTGCAGCCTCCAGGGCTCCTCCAGCTGGACCAATGCCTCCGCCGCCGCCCAGCAGTTGACTCCCGGGGAAGTCGCCGCCCTTGGCCTGGTGTTTGTGGTCCTCTGGCTGGTGTCCATCTTGGGAAATGCCCTGGTCTGCCTGGTCATCCACCGGAGTCGGCGGACTCAGTCGACCACCAACTACTTCGTGGTGTCGATGGCCTGCGCTGACCTGCTCATGAGCCTCGGCTGTGCGCCGTTTGTTCTCATGCAGGTCGCCTCCGGACGATGGCCACTGAGCGCCGCTGCTTGCAAGGCCGTGCGCTACTTGCAGCACCTGTGCCCCGGCGTGCAGGTCTACGTCCTGCTGTCCATCTCCGTGGATCGCTTCTACACCATCGTCTACCCGCTGAGCTTCAAGGTGTCGCGGGAGAAGGCCAAGAAGATGATCTTGGCCTCGTGGCTGTTCGACGCAGCCTTCGCGTCGCCCTGCCTCTTATTCTACGGGTCCACAGACAGTCACTGTGACTTCTTCCTCCCAGACAGCTGGGGCAGCATCGCCTACGCCGCCCTTCACCTCCTGGTTGGGTTCGTGGTCCCGGTGGCGTTGATCGTGTCGTTCTATCAGCGCGTCATTCGGTACATCTGGAGGATCAGCGCCGACGGCCACACGGTGCGCCGGACGATGAACATTGTCCCTCGGACAAAAGTCAAGACAATCAAGATGTTCCTCATGCTCAACTCTATGTTCTTCCTCACCTGGACGCCGTTCTACGTGGCCCAGCTATGGCACCCGAACGAGTCGGGCGGAGTCGACCGGCAGGGGTTGTTCTTCTTCTCGGCTATCGCCTGGATCTCGTTCAGCTCCACCGCCTCCAAACCCACCTTGTACTCTGTCTACAACGCCAACTTCAGACGCGGCATGCGGGAGACCTTCTGCACGTCGTCCATGAAGTGTTACCGCAGTAACGCGTACACCATCACCGCCAGCTCCCGCATGGCCAAAAAAAACTACGTGGGGGTGGTGGACATCCCGGTGCAGGCCAAGACCGTCGCAAAGGACGCCGTTTGTGATGCGTTCGATCGAGACGCAAAAGAAAAGAAGGTGGCGTGGCCCAAGAACACCAACCCCCCGAACACCTTCGTGTGAACGGTGAACTTTCTGAAGCCAAACCGCAGACAAACTCGTGTTGAACAAAGGGTTTGCATAAAGGGCTTTTTTCCTCCCGGCAGCCATACTGGAGTTTTCATACGTAAAATCTGGAGACAGAGGAGATATTCCTTCCATGTCTTGCTAATTTTTTTTTCATGAACTCATTGGATTTTGGTGTGTTTTGATCACAAGCTTTACAAAGTGTTTGGCTGTAAGTCAGAAAAATGTTGTTCCTGGTTTGCTGGAGTCATGTTCGTGGTTGAAGCCGTCCTTAGAAAAAGGGCCAATATGTCAATGATGACATCATGTTGTGAAGATGCTCTAATAGCAGCGAGTTCATGCTAGCTGTCAATCAAAGCTTCAACTTATTTTTAAAGTATCACCTGTGATTGGAGCTTTGTCAGCGTTGGTTGAGAACACCTTTCGGTCAGAAGGTGCGTCCATCAGCAGACATACAGGCGGCCATTACTCTTTGCTTGAGAACCTCAGTTAACATGAACGTTTGTCACTGATCCTTACTGTCGGGTTGATGTCGCCCTCTGGTGGTCGCAGTTGTTTGAACCAGATCTTTCAGCAAAATGAAATAAGAGAATTAAAAACAAAACACTGCAAAGTTCATCTTTGGGGGAAATTTGAGTGTGATTGGATGGAGAAAAACCACAAACCTTCATCCAGGAGACGCGGGAAGCATCACGGTCAGGAAAAACTCTGAAATGATGTAGAATTCTGACGTAATCACGTTCAAATCACAAGTTTAAATAGCAATAACCAGCCGGCTACTTTTGTTTATCAGATTGAACTTAGATGTTATGATAGTTAAAGCTAATGTGATGAAAACAACTCTTTTTGTTTGGTTTGTTCCATTGTTTTGAGGTCTTGAACCTGGTAGTTCTGCATGACAACACCAACCAAGTAATTTTGATTTCTAAAACTAACAATGTAGCTCTCTGGATAAAACAACCACTTGACTGCAGTTTTTCAGTTTTTGTGGCTAAGACTAACCAATCAGCACGAGTTTCATCGCTCACTGCTGAGTTTAGGTTTTTAATTAGTTTGGTTTATGTAATATGTTGGTTAGTTTGGTTAATAAACCTAACCAACAGATTGTATAATTTGGTAAAGCTCTTTAAGAAGATTTTTTAAATAATTTTCAGGTCAGGTCAAATTTCTTGCTCTGATAGAAACTCGTTTTGGACGTTAGAATTATCATGTTTCTGATGATAAAAATGTGTGGCATAAGTGGTTTTTCCATCAGACTGGACTGAGGTCCCATTTTCCCGACCTAACCCTAAGTTTTGAGTTACAATGCAAAGTTTAATGGACATTTTTACCTTTTAATATTTTTTTTTGTACATTTTTTTTTTTGTTTCAGATTATTTTGACTCATTTATTATATTTCCATTGTGTCACTTACATTTTCAGAAAGTAACTCAAAACTCAGTCAGAAAAGTTTTTTTTCATATAAATACTTTTGAATTTGTTTGTTCATGCTTGGATTTCATTCATTGGTGTATTTTATTATTTTATTTCAAAAGTAATACGTTTCATCTCAATATTTTGGTGCAGATTAAAGACCTCTCATTTTACATTTCCATGGTTCTCTGGGTGACAATCACATCCTGCCCGTCCAAAACAGTTTCTCCCTCTTCAAAGCTCTGCCACATTGCTGCTGTCATCATCACTTCCACCACTAGAGGGTGACAGACATTCATTCATCAGGCTCCAGTAGATTAACATTGTTCCTAATGGGGAATGAGTAAGTTGTGGTACTCTTCTTGCTCTTTTTTTTTTTTTTGCTTTTTTAAAATTTTCTAGCTCAGTGACCCCACCTAAAAAAAGTCATCCTTAAAAGAACCTGTGACTTGTCTTTGACATTTTTGTGTAAACTGTCGAAAGTGATTAACACTTTTAATGTGTCTGATTCAGTTTGAACTCCAGCTGCTGTGAATGTGGTGTTTCCTGTTTGTACCCACAAAGACTCCAATTGGTTGAAATAAACTCAGTGAAATCACACAAAGAAATGACTCAGCAGTAAACACACACACACACACACACACACACACACACACACACACACACACACACACACACACACACACACACACACACACACACACACAAAGATATAGCCTCCTTTCTTTCCTCTAAGAATTCAAACTGAGTTTCTTTTTATATCTCGTTTCAGTTTGGCCGTGACTCTGAAATGTTTATGTTGCAGCTGCTTAGAGAGGAAAAACAACCAACACCCTTGGTCTGAATCAGTTATGATCGAGGGTGGTTTTGTACATTAAAATGTTGTATTTCACATCCAAATATTTTATTAGTGAGTCCTTAGATAAAAATTAAAAGATTATTGAGAGTTGTGTTCAATGTCTCCAAGACACAGTGATGTATATGACTGTGCAGCTTTAATCCAATAGCCTGGTAATCAGTTTAGTGATACGAGTTTATATCTGGTTAGATTGAACCATTCGCTTCACAGCTGCCAATAAAGTTGTGTTTGAAAAGATTACGTGACTCTGACGTCAACGCGTAACCACGACGTTGTAAACAGATCGCTTGAGACCACAGCTGGTCATCTGCTGGTTATCTGCTGGTTGCCCGAGGACGTACCTCCTGGTTAGCTGCTGGTTTTTCTGAGGATTTACCTCCTTCTGCCCATAACTTGCGTGTTTCACAACATTCGTATCTGAGCTGTTAGCGGAGCGGAGCTAACAGGAGCTAACTGCTAACGTGGAGTAACATGGATGAAAACAAGGTAAGGAGCTAACGATGCTAACAGCTGCTAACCCGAAACAGCTACCACATACCTCGTTAACTTACTAGTTGAGGGGTTCAAAACTAGTGGCGAACATCTGTTCATACAGTCATCTGTTGTGAAGTGAGATACAAGTGTGTTTGTTTTTTTTACTTAACTTACTGGTTTGGTTTACCAAGCTGCCCTCGGCTTGCCGTGGCTAACGTTAGCTGACACCTTTGAACTGCTTTTTGTCGATTAAACAATTAAAATCTTACTTCAAAAACTGCTTCGATTAGTTTATTTTGAGTCCCAGACAGAGCAGGGCTACTCTGAAGAATGACAGACTGCAGTAATGTTTGAAATATGAAGAAAAACACACCGACTGAAATTATTTGTTTTTCCCAAATAGTTTCTTTTGGTAATAAAGGAGATTTTCCAGCTATTTTTATTGTGACATTTATGAAGATTTAATCAAATCCGTTAATTTGCATATCTAAAGCAGACGTGTCAAACACAAGGTCTGAGCTTCAAAACCACCATTTGCTTGATCAGGGTCAAGCAAATGGTACAAACTTTAAAGAACACAAGGATAGAACACTGAGAACCTCAGATCATTGTGAGCAAACTAGCATTACCCTCAAATTCAAGCTCTCAGGGTGAGTTTGTAAATACAAGCTGTTGTCTTTTTGTTTAACATTTCACTGTATTTTGCACTAAAAGGTATCGTTAACTTGGCGTCATGATGAGATTATAGTCATTTTCGGTGGTAGTTGTTTGTTTTTTGTTTTGTTGCAAACATTTAGAGATTTCCGTGACGTGTGCTCTGTGCAACCACAAAGGAAACCTTTATAGTTTAAATATAAAGGTCCCAATGGCAATATTTTACTGGCTCCGCTCATTCAAGCGGGAAATGGGCTGTATGTGGCTCTTAAATTAAAATGTGTTTAATAGCTCTGACCTAATGTATAATCTTTTACCGATGAGTAAAATAGGATGATGAGACTGAGACTTTTATGTCCATAATAGTTTATGTTGAAGAGCTGAACCAAAAACAAAACACATCGTCGGATTCCGACAGAACTAATTATCTGACTTTGTGTGAATCCGTCAAACCGGCGGCTCTGTTTGTCTGACAGATGGTGGCGGGAAAAGTGAAGAAACCGGGGAAACGCGGCCGCAAACCGGCCAAGATCGACCTGAAGGCCAAACTGGAGCGAAGCCGACAGAGCGCCCGAGAGTGTCGAGCCAGGAAGAAGCTGCGGTACCAGTACCTAGAGGAGCTGGTGTCCAGCAAGGAGAGGGCCATCTGTGCCCTCCGGGAGGAGCTGGAGATGGTGAGGAGGTGGAGGAGGTTCATGAACCTCCGTAGATATAAACAACGATGCTCGTATGAGTGAGCATGAACATTGTAAAGAATCCAGAGTTGCATCTTAGTTTCCAGTTGGTCAGGTGTAGATTAGAGCGTCTTCCACTATGGGACGTCGCCTCACGGTGTGTGTCTGTTTTGTGTGTCTCCCGCAGTACAAGCAGTGGTGCTCGGCCATGGATCAGGGGAAGATCCCGTCTGAGATCAAAGCTCTGCTGACTGGAGACGAGCAGAAGACGCCTCAGAGCGGCAGCGGCACCAAAGCCGCCAAAAACAACAAAAACGCCAGCGGCGGCGCTCACACTTAAGAGCCGCTCGCCCGCGTCTCAGACTCTTGCCTACATTTCACCCAGTTTGAGGTCACGCTCTCGCGCTCACCCTGCCACTCAAGCATTTGTGTTCTTATTAAACGGCTCTGAGCAGATTAGAACTTTCCTCCTCATGGTGTTTTAACAACTTTGTCTCCAGTGTAACAGAAGCTTACATCCATCTTCTATACAGCTTGTATATCCTGTGCAGGGTTGCTGGAGCAAATCCCAGCTGATTATAGCCGGCGGTGTGGGGGTCACGCCTAGAGAGGGCCAGAGTGGAACAGAAACCTTAGTTTAAATCTACAAGTTAAACGGCTTTCTACGTTTACGAAGCTTTACCAGTTTAACAAGCTCTTTTCCGGTTAGATGAGAATTTTTTTCCCAGTTTCCTGACAGGTTTTACTGGTCTACTGTGGATGGAAGTCTTTAACTCGGTGGATTCACACAGATTCTCACAGAAGTAAAGTGAACTCTGAAAACTGTGATGAAAGCAATCAGCTGCTGATTGGTCCATTAATCTGCTGTCAGTCACAGGTCACATGACCAGAGAGGGGTGGGTATGTATGTATGATGTATGTCAGTGTATGTGTGTGAGAGAAGGAGAAACTAAAGGAGCAATTAGTAGTTTCTGTGCGATTATCTGTTGTTGAACTTTATTTTAAAATGTGTGTAGAAATAAAAGTAATTTTGTTGACATTCTGACCCGTTTCTCCATTTTAAGTCTCACTTGGTCGCTCATATATAAACCCAGTCAAAAGTTTTTCATTCTCACATTGTCATTTATTAACTTGGTTTGTTTTTGATGTACAGTTTGCATTATCCAGCACTTCTGTGGTGTTAATTTGCAGTACCGATTTCTGGATGTTGTGTTTACTGTAAACAACATCAAGTCTTGTTTTTATAGTAGCATGAGCTTTGTACTCGCAGTAAGGAGTATGTGTTTGTATTGACTTCGTTGGCATGACGCCACCTGCTGTGGCAGGAAGTGGGGACAAGTTCACGAAACCGCAACATGCGATGCATTGCAACTTGCGCGGGAGCGCAAGAACCTATTCAACACTGCTTGCAGCTTTAATTTTATTTGTAATTTTTTTTAAATGGATTTTTGCTGCTTTAGTCATTTTATTGCATCTTGGCTATTTTAGCTATTTGTAGGCACATTTTCTAATGGTTAGACCAGTCTTAGCTCAGCACATGTGGCTATAATGACAATGTTAAGCTTTTGTTTTTAACATGTCTGTTTTTCCTGTTTGGTTTTTGTATTTCTTTTTTGGAGGAGTTTTATTAATTTTGTTAATTATGGCTATTTTAGCCCGGGGAGCAAAAATATATATATTTGTTTACATGGAGCTTTCTTAAAGTTTTATGAAGCTTAATATATTCAATGTACATTATATTTGCAGTATTTTCTCACAGTGCGTTTTCTCTCGCTCACTTTCATTTCTGCGTGCTGCCCCTTTAAGAGTCCGGGCAGCACGGCCGTGTCTCGCGCTCCGATGACGACATGCGATTATTTATATGGCGGTGACCTCATCTCTCGCGGCAGCAGCAGCAGGACCAGAGCACCGACTCCCTCTGCCGCCTTCGCTCTGCTCTGTCCCCCGCTCTTACAGCCGTCCTGCCCCGGGGAACCTTCCCGGGAAGCCACCGGGGGAGCCAGCTGCGGCCCCGTAAACCGCTGGCCGGACTCTGACGTCGAGTTTTCAGACGGTGAGTTCTCCCCGAAATGTCCGGTCGCGGAGCGGCGGCAGTGGCGGCGGCGGCTGAGAAAAGTTCCGTTAATGGGGCCTAAAGTTGCGCCTGGCCCCGGCGGCGGTCCGTGGAAAGTCCCGGTCCGCACCGAGGCTGCGAGGCTCGAAGCGCGGCGGGGAACACGGGGCCGCGGTTCCGCGACTCGACCCGGCGGGTCAGCCGCTTGGAAACATTGGAAACACGGCGACAAAATGTCAGCGGAGCTAAAGATGGAAACGGCTAACGTCCGCGTGAACATGTCGCCCGAAAACCCGCAAAAAAAAAGAAAAAAAACCAACCTCCTAACCGGGAAAACACGGGTTAAACTCGGTTAAAGACAGTTTGTAGCTGTTTTAAACTGAATTTATTTGAGTTAAAACTACTGTTCCATTAACGTTCACTGAAAAGTGCCCAATTTCCTTGAAATAAGTTTTAACTCATCAATTAACCTAACAAGAAATAATTATTTTCACTAAAACGGACTGAAACTAGTTTTTATTGACACCCAGCAGTGTCAGTTCTTGTTACAGCTTTAACCCACATGTTAATAAAAAAAGAAAAAAAGTTTTAGCTCTGTATAAACAGATTTTTCATTAACTGACTTTAGAAAGGTCATGGATGAAGTTTAACTCGTAAAAACAGATTAATCTACTTTACCTGTTTCCATTAACTTCCTTCCAAAAAAAAAAAAGTCCGGGTAAATTCAAGAGTTTTAATTGCTGAAAGCTAAAAGTTCTATCCTCTAAAAAAAAAAGATAAAGCTCAGCTTATGCGGAGATAGGGCTGTCAGTAACTTGTTTTTATTTAAAATTTCAGCTCTAATTTGAATACAAATGATGTGAAACAGTTTTAATATTTACAGCAAAGTTTTGGGTTCAGTCACGCAATAAAAAAAAGAACTGCACTGACATAAAGAGCCTATATTTTCCGATTTATTGAGTTTTATATTAACAGACAGTAAAATTGCAGCTTTAATCTGCAAGTAAACAAAGTTTTATTCCCATTTGAAGCGGCTCTGGCTCATATTTCCATTAACTTTCACCCAAATGACGACATTCTCAGCGTTGTAGTTTAATTCCCACAGCGACGGGTCCCCACTGTGGGTCCCTGAGCATGACCTTTGACCTTGACAGCTCCCTCTAGCGCCTTATTGTTCTGCACTGCATCCGAGAAATGGGAATTTCCCCAAGTGGATTAATAAAATATGATCAGTTTCTGTAAATTCACAGATTCAGCTGCTGATATATATATTTATTATGATTAAAGTTATTAAGAGTCTTTCTCCTGAGATTGTTCTCAAACAAAAGTCAGCATTGTTTTAACTTTGATTTCATATAAAATGTGTTGGGGGGGGGGGGGGGGGGGAATCCCAAACTTCTTCAGAGTTCCTCTTTATTCTCTTATTTACTGACGGCATATATAGTCTGACAGTCACACCTATTGTGTGGTAATAACATGAAACCCCCCCCCCCAAAATAATCATATAAATCTTTTCAGTTGAATGAATCAAAGCTTCCAGCTTTAGTTTTTTCTGAGCTGAGAGTGAAAATGTTCAATATTTTAAGAAAATAAAGTTCAAATGTTAACTGGTAGAAAATATCCTTATAATAAGTTGTTCCAAAGAATGAATCTGGGCTGAATCTCCTGTAAAAAAAAACATTTGTTTTTAGTCATTTGTCCAAAATTAGTGAGTAATTGTTTGTTTTTCGGTGATAAGAAAATTAGTAAATGTATGTTTTTAAGTTAAAATGGCCTTAAAAGCAGATTTTCATCAGCTTTTTGAAGCCAGTTCATCTTTCAACCTTGTTGATCTTGATTTAGAGTTTTAAAAAAATCTAAATATGTTGTTTTGGACTAAAGAGGACTTTGTTGTGAAGTGACTTGAGGGGAACACCTGAAAACGTTCCTATAAAAAAACAATTTGACAGTTAAACACGGAGCGAGCGTTTATCAGCTGACGGTGAAGAGCCAACTTTCATTTCCCCTCAAATAAAACCAAACTTCCCTGAAATAAAAGGTCAAACTCGCATTTTCAACGCCTTCAGCTTCAATACGAACCAAACTTCCTTTTTGATATGACATTTTATTCACTGGCTCACTTTAAACCAACTCATCTCATCCGGTGGTTTTCTATTTGTTGTCAAATTGAAATTGTCCGACGAAGATTAAATTCCTTCAAACCGTCGGTTTTTGACTAAAAGTGGAAGGTTTTCGCCGATGAACTGACTGAAGCTCGTCACTCATTGGCCAGAAACACAGGAGGATTGTGGGTAGCTCCTCCAGGTGTTCTCACTGTACCTGCCTGTGATGTCACCACGGGGTTAAAGTCCTCCGATTGGTCCATTGATTCACCTTTGGTCAGAGTGGCTCTGATTTGTTTCGTGGTGTCAGAGAGCAGCCAGCAGGAGGCGCCAGCAGGAAACGGGGAAAGTCCCATAATAACAGTCCTCAAACTACGGTGGCCCAGGTGGGCCAGAACAGTGAAAACATTTAAATTCTGAATATATTTTCATTTTCGTATTTTATATAACTTTTCTAAAGTTTTTGGACTTTTTCCTGATCTGACGCTTAAAATCACATGAATGTATTTAATTTCAGTTTACATTTTTTTATTGTTTACTTTCTGAGTTTGTTTTGTTTTTATTCACATTAAAAAAAAAAAAATCTTTAATTTTGTATTTTGAGTTACACTTTTCAAAAGTGTTATTTTTCCACTGCTTGGATTTGTTCAATCTTTATTTCAATTCAAATTTTAAAGCAGTTTAAGTTTCTTCTTCATATAAAAAGTGTTTTTATGCGTTTTTCACCCGTCGGCCTGTATTTTCCGTCCTCTTCAATCGTCACGTTTCTCTCTGCTGCAGCTCGAGGGGACGAGGATGAAGACGAGGACGAGGATGTGCCGTGATGTCACCGGAAGCGTGTGAGACCCCGGACACGCCCCCCTGAACTCGCACGCACACAGTCGTGACGTCACTCCGGGCCGACACCATGCAGCTCTACTTCCTGTGAGCGTCCTGTGCTGCAGCGGGGGAGGGGGGGGAGGGGGGGTGGGTGAGGGGCAGTCATGTCCCGGCGCGGGGTGCCCGGCGCCGTGCGCCCCCTCGGGGCCGAGGCCCTGGTGGCCCTGCTGGAGGGCGGCCTGGATCGCGTGGTGCTGATCGACAGCCGGCCCTTCGTGGACTACAACACGTCGCACATCCTGGAGGCCGTCAACGTGAACTGCTCCAAGCTGATGAAGAGGAGGCTGCAGCAGGACAAGGTGCAGATCCACGAGCTGCTGCAGCACTCCGCTAAGAACAAGGTGAGCTTGTTTATTTTTTTTTTTCATAGTTAATTATGTCGTGTTGCACAATATTGGCTCACACGGTTTTGCAAGGTACATCATTATACATTGTACATGTACAGAATCCTCAATATATTTGAAAATAAACATATGTTTTGCATTTTTGTAGTGGGTAGATCACTTTGACGTGGTCATTTTATAAGTAGCTCGCAGGCTGAAAAAGTGTGGGCACCCCTGCTGTAGATGATAAAACAAAGCAAACAAACCAACAATAAAGTTGTATCTTTAAAACTCCGGGGCTAATGGCTCGCCATGATGGCTGGAGAAGGTTGGAGCATCTGGATGGAGCCTGGTGAGGCTGGAGGGAGTTTTTAAAAGTGCCTCTCACGGGTTGAAAGAGTATTTTTGTGGCGACGACGGCGGGAGTTGATCCAGAAATACACCCAAAAAAAAACTGACTGACTGAAGCATTCATGTATTTGTGTGTATCAGACTGGGAACGTCACACGTTGAAGCCATTGAGTAATTTTGAGTTCTGAGCTGACATATTTACAAAACCTGATTGTAGTTTGAGTGGAAATACATTTGTGAATAGAGAAGAAAACTTTTAAAAAGCGCCGAACTGAAGGCAAATTATCAGGAGCGAATTTTAAAACGGATTTTTATAAATATATATATATATATATATATATAACCAAACGCAAAAGACATGAGACACAGAGGCGCCAAATAAAACACGTACTGCTGTTATTTCAGGAGTTTTCCCTCAAAGTCATGACTGGATTTCTGCTTTTTAATGCCGATAAGGAACTACAGACTCGTCTGTTCCTTTTCACAGAACTCATCATTTTTTCTTTAAATAAAAGGTTTTTTTGTACAGAATGTATGAAGAACATCTACCAGACATCATCACATGTTGCACCTTCAATAGAACGACAGTCGCGGCTGTTTTTTTACACCGTCGTCTGAGTGGATTGATTTCTGATTGCAAAACATGGACAAATGTCTGGGAGTGTTTTTGTTTTTTTGTTCTTCACCGTGTTTGTGTTTCAGCTGCAGCTGCAGGGCGACCAGGAGGTGGTGGTGTACGACCAGAGCTCCTCAGACCCGGCGGCTCTCAGCTCCGAGTCCTTCCTTAGCGTTCTGCTGCTCAAGCTGGAAAGAAGCTTCCCCTCCGTCCACCTGCTGTCAGGTGTGTGTGTGTCAATGGTTAAAAGAGAGAATTGAATAATTTTTGACTGTAGCCGTTATAAAAATGTCCGTCACCCTCGCCTCTATTTTCCTCCTAAATAAAACACGCTGGAGCTGGCCAGCAATCGGCCCCGTCGCCTAGCAACAGGCGACGGAGGCTGAGTGTAAACACATGAGGGGCAGAGCTGATAAGAGTCCCACTGAGCTCCCGTCTGCCCCCTGCTGGCCGCTTGACTGAGGCGCCGCTCTGCTTTTCAGGCGGCTTCTCCCAGTTCTCCCACCTCTTCCCGGGCCTCTGCGAGGGGAAATCCACCCTGGTGCCCTCCTGCGCGTCACAGCCCTGCCTCCCCGTCGCCAACGTGGGGCCCACCCGCATCCTGCCCCACCTGTACCTGGGCTGCCAGAGGGACGTCCTCAACCAGGTGAGCAAAACGCCACCGAGCAACGGCGGTTTAGTGGTTATTGAACGACGCCAATATTCAGTGTCTTCAACTGTTTTAAGCGCTTGTTTTTTTTTTTTTTTTTTTTTTTTGAATGATCCCTCCGTGTTTGTGTGTGACAGGAAGTGATGCAGCAGAACGACATCGTCTTCGTGCTGAACGCCAGCAACACGTGTCCCAAACCGGACTTCATCCCAGAGTCTCACTTCCTGAGGGTCCCTGTCAACGACTCCTTCTGCGAGAAGATCCTTCCCTGGTTGGACCGGTCGCTGGACTTCATCGGTGAGACGTCGCTGCCTCCTCCTCTTCTTCTTCTTCCTCCTCTTCCTCCTCCTCTTCTCTTACCTCCTGCGTCTTCCAGAAAAAGCCAAAGCGTCGAACGCTCGCGTCCTGGTTCACTGTCTGGCTGGAATCTCGCGCTCGGCCACCATCGCCATCGCCTACATCATGAAGAGGATGGACATGTCGCTGGACGAGGCCTACAGGTACCGCCTCCGTTCCTGTCGGTTAATCCAGCGAGCAACTGGGATAATAGGGTCACCTCTTCTGTTGTAACTAGTTACTGTTCAATGCCGACACTACGGTAATACAGACGTGGGCAGTAATAAGTAACTGTAACTGACCGGTAGCTTCCTGCAGTGACTCTGGTGTGAATGTCGTCGGTTTGTTTGTGTCGCCAGGTTTGTGAAGGAGAAGCGTCCCACCATCTCGCCCAACTTCAACTTCCTGGGTCAGCTGCTGGACTTTGAGAAGAAGATTAAGAGTCCTCACGGTACGGAGGCCAGGCTCCGGTCCCTCCACCACGCCGAGCCCGCCGCCGACCACGCCTCGGGGCCGGAGGACGCCATGGCCCGCCCGGAGGCCCCTGGCGACGGCGGCCCGGCTCTGCTGGAGCCGCTGACGCTGCCCTGCGTGTTGGCCGACGCCCCCGAGGAGCGTCTGCTGGCCCAGGCCCTGAGCGGCCTCTCGCTGGCCGACGGCGGTGAGGACAGCACGCGTCTGAAGCGCTCCTTTTCCCTGGACATCAAGTCGTACGGCGAGCCGGGCGGGGGCACCGCCCACCGCGTCTTCGCGCCTCACGGGGGCGCCGCGGACGCCACGGACTTCTACAAGGCGTCGGCGTTCAAGGAGAGCAAGGCGTGTCAGTTCTCCCCGGTGCAGGAAGTGTCGGAGCAGTCGACGCCGGAGCAGAGTCCCGATAAGGAGGAGGCGGACTTGGCTCACAGAGCGCCGCCGCAGCCACCGCCGCCGGCCTCCGGCAGCTTCGCGAAGCCCCCGCCCCCCGCGCCGAACTGTTCACACCCGCTGCACCGGAGCGGCAGCATGGAGGACAGCGCCACCAGCTTCCTGTTTGGCCTCTCGCGCAGCCAGCAGCACCTCGCCAAGCCGGGGCCGTGCAGCGGCGCCCTGAAGGGCTGGCACTCGGACATCCTGCTGGGCCCCGTCACTGTCTCCTCCTCCTCCCTGAGCGGTGGCTGGTACCTCTCCCCCGACCCGGCACGCTTCTACTCCACCTCCGCCATCCTGAGCGGCGGCGGCGGCTTCGCGGCGTTCGGCTGCGGCCAGGGCCTGGAGGCGGTGCGGCGGCGGAGCCGGCAGCGGCCGGGCGACCGCGGCGACTCGAGGAGGAGCTGGCACGAGGAGAGCAGCTTCGAGAAGCAGCTGAAGAGACGCAGTTGCCAGATGGAGTTCGGCGACGGGCGGGCGGGGGAGGAGCTGGTGAAGGTGGGCAGTCAGTCCAGCTTCTCCGGCAGCATGGAGGTCATCGAGGTGTCCTGAAGCACGACGGCACGCGGTTCGATTCCCGCGCGGCGCACACGGCGTCGGCGACCAACGTTTAACGCAACGCTCAGATCAAGGAAAGAAAACTGTTCATAAAATCTGAAAGCTGCAACTCTTGTCTCCACACCAACCTCTCCGCTCCGACTTTGTTTCTCCACGGTGACCTCCGCTGTGACTCTGTCTCCACGGCGAACTTTCCGCTGACTCTGCGTCTCCACGGCAACCTCTGCTCCGACTTTGTATCCACGGGAACGAGGTCACCATGGAGAGTCTGCGTCTCTACGGTGACCTCTCCGCATATCCATGGCAATCCCTCTACTCTGACTTTGCGTCTCCACGGCGACCCCTCCGCTCTGACCTTGCGTTTCCATGGTAACCTCTCCACCCTGACTCGACACCAGATGGTGAAGTACGGTTGTTTCTTTGCACGTTTGAATCTTCGTCAACATCGTCTTTGCTGTAGGTTTTAAGTTTGTTTTATTTAAAGAAGTTGTTGATGCTTATGCCGATGTTATAAACTCATTATGATCTCAGCTAAAGAACAAAAATCTGGATTTTTCTCTCCATGCTAAGATTTTTTTTAACTTCATGATTGAAATTTGAACAGCTGCAGTGCTCGGTGAGGCCACCAGAGGGCGCCTCACAACACAGCAGACATCAATCACAAAGCTTTGGATTTATATTTGTTTTCTTTTGATCTTTTTTTTTCTTTTCGTTTGTTTGTTTCACAGATTTAAAAACAAAAATGTAATTTGCAGACTGATTAAGCAAAAGTCTTGGTATCGAAGGCGGCATCGCCGATGTGTACTGCAGCTGGCCAGACTCTGAGGCGACCAATCAGAGCAAGGCTCACCTGAGGTCAGGTGATCACGGACCGTTTGAACAGGTCATCTTTGCACTCCGGCTCAGAGCCAATGTCTGAGTTCCAGTTCAAATAAAATTGAAGCTACAAGCAGCGTTTGAACGGGTCCTCGCTATTTGCAGCTGAGAATGTCGGCGGAAGAGTCGACTTTCGACAAGTCTCTCGCTGGAGGAGTTCAAAGGTAGGTCGAAGGGTTTTCACACAAATGTCAATAATTGCGTGGGTGAAAATCTCCAATAGTCTAGATCTCCACCAGGATGACCGATACAGAAAACCCAGTGTCCCCAGCACATACACCCAACTTCCTGTTTGCAGCAGGTGGCGCCACGGCGGATGGTTGCAGTTGCATGGCTGTGATGCAGCATTTCAAACTTGAGGTCACATCTGATCACATGTAGTCCATTTACATTGCACTTCCTGTTCCACGGCGAAACAAACTTGGCGGTCATCGCCACGCCCTAAAACCTTTTGCGAGAGATTTGGATCACTTTTGCTCTTCGAGCCCTTTTCTATCAGAAGAGCTCAAGTTGAAGTAGATTGAAGTTTCCCCGCTGGGACATCTTTGTACATTCGAGGATAAATCTGCCATTTTCCTTCAAAAATCCAACTTCCTGTTGAGTTGTTCACAAAAACATTGAATTAATCAGCTAAAATCTGCTCACTTGTAGGTTTTTTTTAATATAGCTGAAAAAAGGCATTTGTACTTCCGACTGATTTCCGGCAGGGGGCGTCCTCATCTCCCACTTTTTGTTCAAGGATGAATTTGTTTTTTTCCCTTTATTTTATTGGATTAGATGTTTTGTTTCTGAAATATGAGACGTCTTTATAATTAATTTGCAGAAAAGATAATCTAACATTGCTAATCACTCAACTACTAGTCAACTATTTTTATTTTGAAAACATTTTCATGTTTGACCTTTTTGTCACTTCCCCTTTAATATTTTCTGTTAATATAAAACATTCAGGGTGTTTCAGGTTACGAAATGTCTACGGTCACTAAATTACAACAGTTAAAGTCCTTTTTGAGTTTGTTTTTCCTGCAGTTATTTAAAAAAAGATTTTTTTTTTTAATTTTCAGTTGAATTCAATTCAATTACGGCTTTTTTAAAGGCACTTAAGGGAATTACTTGTTTCAGGTTATTTATTTCCATCAATAGCATTTCTTTAATATTAATTTTTATATTTAGATAAATCAAAAAAATTATATTTAAGAATTAATTCAGATGGTTAATATTTGAGAATTGCTTCGTATGTTGGGCCCATTTTTTTTTTCTGTAAAATGTAGAATTTTCGTAAAACGGCAAGGGATTAATCGATGGAGGGGGCGTGGCCACCGCCTGTCAGTCATGACTCCGGGACAAGCCCCGCCCCCTGCGGGCTGTGTGAACGCGACTGAAAGTCAAGTTTGTTTTTTTATAACGAGCCTCCGTCGTGACGGCGCACCGGACAAGAAGCACCGGGAGGAGCCGCCGAGACAGTCGGACAGCGGGGACCCGGAGCGGGGCGCCGGGCTGTGCCATGAGCCGCTGATTTCACCGGGACCGCCGGAGGAAGCCACACCTGCAGGTAACGGCGATTTGTATATCGGGAGAGTCCACAAACCCCGGGTACCCGCCGCCCTGCCGGGCCGCACCGGGAGGTCCCGGTGGGTAAATGTCCGCTCACCAGCAGCCGCTTCGAGCTTTAAAAGCACCGATGGGCAACTTGATCTGCGAGAGGCAGCCCGCGGTGACTCACCAGATCCCATAGGGAAAATCAGATTATAAGAGAATATGGCTGTTTGAAACGGGGCATGGACACGATTAGAGGCTTCACCGAAACTTTACGAGGATGTTATCAGTTCGGCTTAATGCAATCTCCGAGACATGCGTTAATTTAATCAAAAATAAACTTTTAGTGCCACTCCCCCTCTTGTTACTGCTGTCTTCTTTAGGTAATGTGTGAGAGGGACGTGAACGCTCAACCATATTTTAAAAGACGATTTCCAAACATATCCTGACGTAATAGTTGCTTTTATTGAAGCCGAATTTATTGACGTATAGCCACACGTGTTGTAGTGACCGTTTTATTATCGGATTTGTTGTTAATTTTGATGCATTTGGCTATTGTCTTTGAAAGGCCAGCGTTTTAAATGGAGTCTGGTGCTGCCGTGTGTCATGTGAGAAAATGAAGGTGAAGGGCAGCATCAGCAGCACGCTTTGCGGCGTTTTTCCATGTTTGTTGATTTAAAAAAAACAACAACCGGAAACCACCTGGAAACGGAACCGGGTCCCGGACCGGCAGGTGTGTGTGCGCAGTGCTTCAGAGCTCACACACCGGGAACGGGCGCCTTGTCGACGGGGATGCCTTTTATCGTGCTTCGCTTTGTTCCCTCCGGGGTTACCGGGAGGTCTCCCGGTGCTGTGAACCGGCCGGCACCGGCTCCGTGTGACGGATAGGTGAGCGGGCATCGGGCCGGTATAATGCCGAGACATTTCCAGAAGCGCGTAGTGCAGATTGCGCGTGAACACGTTTGTTTACCTGCGTGACGTCACCACAAATAATTAATGATTTTTTTTTTACCTCGAGACGAACCCCGAACAGGCCGCACGTGCTTTGTCGTTTTGACCTCAGGTTTTCTTTATCGTTTCAACAGTTTCTCCGAATGTTTTGCGTTTATTTGCGCAACTTTTCTGCGACCTTGTTGTTTTTCCACTTTGTTACTTATTAGTGCTTCGAAGTCACTTTGTCTCTTTTGTGTTTCTGTGATCATGTATCTTTTTTTTTTGTATAGTTTTTATTCTGTCTGGCGTCATCATTTTGGACTGCTCTCTTGTTTATGTGTGTGTGGTCATATATATATATATATATATATATATATATATGTGTGTGTGTGTGTGTATATACAGTGGTGTGGAAGTGTTTGCCCCCTTCTTGATTTCTTACTGTTTTGCATGTTTTCCTCACTTAAATGTTTCGGATCGTCAAACAAATGTAAACATTAGTCAACGATAACACAAGTAAACACAAAAGGCAGTTTTTAAATGAAGGCTTTTATTAATGGAGAAGAAAAAAAAAACATCCAAAGCGACATGGCCCTGTGTGAACAGTGTACATAACTGTGGTTGATCACACCTGAGTTCTATTTCTGGAGCCACGCCCACACCTGATGACTGCACACCTGCTCTCAATCTAGAAATCACTGAAATAGAACCGACCTGAGGAAGAGACGTCGACCAAGAGATCCTCAAAAGCTCTCGTCACGCCGAGACCTTAAAAAAAAAAGAGGTGCTTGTTTAAAACCCTCCAATGTGGCTCAATTACAACAATTCTGCAAAGACGTGTGCAAACACCTTTTCACACAGGGCCATGTCACTTTGGATGTTTTTTTTCTTCCTCGTTAATAAGAACCTTCATTTAAAAACTGCATTTTGTGTTTACTTGTGTCATCTTTGACTAGTGTTTACATTTGTTTGATCTGAAACATTTAAATGAGGAAAACATGCAAAAAAGTAAGAAATCAGGAAGGAGGCAAACACTTTTTCACACTACATATATATTTATATGTATTCAAGTAGTTTTCTGCACATTTGTCGCTAAATTTAATCAAATCTTTACCTTGTCTTGTCATGTTGTTCTTCTCTTTGTTTTGATTCATCCATGTTGCATTGTTTTTGCTTTTTATTTTGTGGCTACTGTGTTTTGTTCACTCTGTTGTCGTTTGATTTCTATTTTCTCTTGTTTTTGCCACCGGTTTCTTGCTCTTTATCTTCTGAGGCCATGTTTACCCATTGCTGGGTGTTTACAAACAAACAGCATGAAGCCACGCTTGGCCAATCGGAATCCTGGAAAACTGTAAACACCAGTTACACAAGTATGTGACTTATCACATAATTGTGATGTTAAACTCTGCATGCAAACTAAAGAGTTTTTTTCCAAATATCAATTTTAGCTGGAGATTTCAGATCCAATCGTTTTTGTTTTTTTTGTAGTTTTGTTTACATGTAAAAAAAACAAAACGTTTTTTGCTTCATGTAAACCAGCTCTGACTTCCCTTTTCTTTTCTGTCTGCTGTTACCTCCCTCCTGATTGGCTGCGCTGTGATTGGCTGCTGCTTCTTCTTAAATCTGTGATCTGGTTAAACACTTGGCTTTAGGTTACTTTTGTTGTCAATTGTTCTGGACATGCAGCCCCTTCAGTGCACCCGTCGGGTGATTGATTCCTGCAGTGCACTCCCTGCGGTGACCTTTGACTCCGGTGCCGTGTAGCAGTCGTTGTGTAATCAGAGTACTTTTCAGTGGGATTAAAGTCTGCGGCTTGGTGGGAAATGTCCATCCAGCTGCTGCTCCGGATATTTCTGGCCGTCTCTCTGGGGAACGATCTCGCTCAGAATATGTAAACACAGCGATCCGCTGATCCACAGAGGGAATCGAACACGTGTGTGTGTTGTGTTGCCATGGCGATGGGTTGAAGTAACCGTACCTGCCAGGTGTTCCCTGGAGCCGCCCTGTCGGGAGTGTGAAACTGAAACGGGAAACTCGGGAGTCGAGTTTCTCTGCGAGTCAAAAACGCCGTGATGTCATCAGAGTTCAGGTGAAACCGGGAAGGCGTGAGGTGGGCGGAGCTTCTTCCCACCACCTGCAGCGGCCAGGCACGAGACGCTGCTCCAGCGGCCGCACCAACCTGTGCAGCTGGGACCCTCATGACCCCAAAACCACCAGGGATTATTTTTTGCTCCTGCAGAACAAAAAAAAAACTGTTGCAGAAATATTTTAGTTTCAAATCTGTAAAACCAGATTAAAAAAAAAAATTATAATAGTAAAATGGAAAAACCCTGAACTAGAACAGAAAATCCCCCCCAAAAAACAAAGAGTGAGTCACCACACACAGGAAAAGAGGTTTTAAAGAAGACTTGTGAGAGACGTCCTAAAAGACACTCTGGTGTCCTAAAGACGTCCCGAAATTGTCAAACTCATTTTAGTCCCGAGCCGACATGAAACCCAATATGACCTCGAATGTGCTGGACCAGTAAAAAATTGCAGTAAAAACTTTTTTGAAAAATCCCGTATTACACAGTTTTTCCAACAGTTTCACGTCGGCCTCGGTCCCGCTGCAGCTGCTAACAAACCAACATGTGACCAAACAAACAGACGTGAATGTTCGTTTATTTCCAGAGGCGACATGACGAGACGCTCACACAGTGCGCCGGAGGCTGAAGCACGAGCGCCAGACGTCTAACAGACAGACCCACGTGTGTGTGTGTGTGTGTGTGTGTGTGTGTGTGTGTGTGTGTGTGTGTGTGTGTGTGTGTTCTAGTCAGTATGTGGCTGCTGTGTCGGTGGAAATCCTCCCAGCTTCTTTAATTCTCTGTAATTTCTGCGAGGCGTTCAGGGACGCAGGAGGAAATCATGTAAAAGTGGAACCTGGACGTCCCACGCTCTGTCCTGCCCACCCCACCGTGTGACCTCTGACCTCTGACCCCCTCGTCGCGGCCCGTTGACGACCCCTTAAGTCGGTCAGTGTTTCTCCCGTAAGCCCCGCCCCTCCTCTGCCCCTCCCCCGCCTGTCCATCATTAGTCATCAATTAGCAGCTTAAGACAGTAGAACAGCTGCTGCATGTAAATCCTGCAGAGACGCTTTAATCTGAGCCGGAGCTGCAGCTCGCTGTCGACACCTCCACACACCTGAAGACCTCGCAGGGTGCAACACACTCGGGTAGGACACACACACACACACACACACACACACACACACACACACACACACATACACACAGTTCGAACCCTCCAACACACACACACAGAGACTGGGAGGACACACACAGTTTCTCTTTTTACGTTTTCCCGTAAAAACAATAAACTTCGGTCCTCTTTTGACTTCTCGTTTCTATGACGACGACATTGAGTCTGAAAACTGTTTCCAGAGCGAAGCGATCTTCAGACTCCTGACCAGAGCAGACGTCTCGTGGCAACACTGGAGTTATAGTTTGTTTGTTTGTTTTTTTTATTGCTCACATGAGTCGACGTGTCACTTGTGGTTCACTTTGCATCTGACTGATGTAACGAGTACAACCGGAATGGGACATCTTGTATTAAAGCAACTTAAAGGCTTGTGGCCTTTGGAGAAGAAGCTGCTGGACTGGAAGTGGAACGTGCCGTTTGAAGAGAAATCAAGTCTGTAGGCGAAGAAGGGTGCGAAGGCGAGGCTGAGCACGGATTTGCTGCAAGTAGAACAGTTGGACTCGAAGGAGCTGCGGGTCATAGATCCGCCGAATGTAGAATGTGGATGCCCTCTGCCACATTTCCCAGTTTGGCCCGATGCCGTTGTATCTGTGTCAGTCGATGACGATCAGCGCGAGCACTGGTTTCTAAAACTGTGCGTGTGTTAAATAGGTTAACACTTGATTTTGACACATTCGGACGATTGTTAACCCCCCCCCCCCCCCAGCGAGTGAAGCTTCAGGTTTCCCTCCACATGTGAGACAAAATGCTCCCGTAAGGCTCATTTTCTTCACTGAACCTGAGGGAAGTTTAACATGAAACAGCCTGAAGTGACTCCTGCTTCACATTTCATGGTTTCTGAGGAGGAGCGAGGTTGAGAGGAGGTGAAGGACCTCGGAGACCCGGCCTGCTTTCAGCTTCCTGTCAAGGCTCCGAGGATCCTCTGAGGTGTGTGTGTGTGTGTGTGTGTGTGTGTGTGTGTGTGTGTGTGTGTGTGTGTGTGTGTGTGTGTGTGTGTGTGTGTGTGTGTGTGTGTGTGTGTGTGTGTGTGTGTGTGTGTGTGTGTGTGTGTGTGTGTGTGTGTGTGTGTGTGTGTGTGTACTGAGTCTTCAGCCTTAGGAGGATTACTCTGAGGGGGTTTGAGCTCGCTGTGGTGCGCCGGCCCTTTAAGATGAGCTGCAGGTGAGGCTGTGACGTCACAGGAAGTGAAAACAAGGATCAAGGAATCCCCATGTTGTGTACATGAGAGGGAGAATTTTCAATAGATATTTGTAATGACGGATACAATTTGGTGTACATGAATAGTAAATACATCTATAGTGCCTGTAAAATGTTAAACTAAAATATAACCGTATCAAATGTCATTATAAAACATGAAACTCTATAAATGTCCACATTGAAACTAAATTTGGTTACACAACAGCGTTTTCAAGCGAATCTGAAAATGTTTGTTTTTTTAATTTATGTATATTTGTTTTATTTATTTCATTTGAATATTTACATTTTGCTGTTTTAATGCTGTTTAAAATTAAGTAATGAAATGTCTATGGGTGTATGACACTAAAAATGCTTTAAATAACACACAAATCAGTCTAGTAATAAAGTACAAATGCAATTTTAACGCCGTTGTTCATAGACGTCATTCCAGCTGACTTCTCCGCCTGTGCTCGTTTACATATCGACGGCCGTGTATTAATCAGCGTTCAGACTGGGAGGAAACGGTTGGACCGTGTGAATGTAGGTTGCAGATTAATGAGAGCAGAAGCCGCTCGATCGCTTCGCCGCTCATCAATCGACTCGCCGGGGTCACGTGACCCCACTGCGTTCCTCGCCGTGACGTCATCACGGGGGTCAGAGACGGGAGGAGATCACGGTTTGCCAGTTTGGAGGGGAAAAATACATTTAATGTGACAGGAAATAAAAAAGGTTTATCAAATGTAAACTTCGATCTTTTTCAAATGTAAAGTATTCTGATGGAAACGGCACATTTCTATTGATTTAAACTCTGTACTGTAGTGATGAGCAGGAGGAGGTTGCCGTGGCGACGGGGGTCTGAGCCAGGAAATGATCCTGTTTTGTGATTGTCTCATTAATAAAATTAAATCACATTTTAACCTTTTCCACAACGTCCTCTCTGCTCTACTGTAAAACGATTTCAAAGTAAGAGCAGCGTTTAATTCCAGAAGCCCCGTCTTTATAAAGCAGCTGTAACTCACACACACCCTGAACATTGAGGGTTTTTTTTTTTCCTCCCCTCTGAGGATCAGAAACGGCGAAACGAGCATAAAAAAAACCCTTGTTGATGTTCCTGCATCATAAATCATTAACAGTTCCGGTTTAAACAAAAGCTGCCAGCGGGGTCGGCCACAGTTTCATCCAATCACATGACAGCCGATCAGTTTAATGAGTAACGGGAGGAACATTGGATGTTGGAACGCTGATCTGAGGGCAGAGACGACAGAGAATGGACTTCTGTGAGGTTGAAGTTGATGGTATCATGAGTGTATGATCTACATCAGTGTTTTTCAACCTTTTTTGAGCCAAGACACATTTTTTTCTTTGGAAAAATCTGGAGGCACACCACCACCACCCGAAAATGTTAAAATTTGAAACTCTGTAGCCTCTATTAACAATATAAAGTCATTCTCATCAAAGTTTTATCAACAGGAATCAAATTAATACAGAAAAAAGTATTTCCCAATTTCTTTTTTTAATTTTTACTCACTCAGTGTGAAACCTGGACCTGATGGATGAAGAGCTGAGATCCTGGTTAGCATTCTTCCTTTTCAAAAACTTCTCCATCACCGTCACTGACACAGTACTTTGGTACAAGATGGGAGCAGGTGGTGGTGATTAACCAGACTGACGTCTTTCAGTTTCGATTTCACCGGCAAAGTTCTGTGCTGCCATCTATTGGCGAAGAGTATTTATACATGATTACTCTGCAACACACTGCTGAAAAAAATGTGATATTGGATCTTGGATAATTTCCCACCGCACACCTGACTAGATCTCACGGAAACACCAGTGTGCCGCGGCACAGTGGTTGAAAAACACTGATCTAAAGAAATCCGATCCAGTTCTATTACACTGATTTTAAAAAATAAAATAAAATCAACAGCTGAGCTGAAGGGTTTAATTCTCCCCGACGCCTCCGGTGGCTGCTTGTTTGTCGAAGGAGTCTCCTCGCACACCGATAAGAGGCTGAGTCACCGTGACCTCTGACCTCCTCGCTTTGTCTCCGGTGACGCCGGAGGGACGAGGACGAGGGCTGATAACTGCAGTCTTCCTCGCCTTCGTCCTTCTGTCCCTCCTCAACCCGATTGTCGCCTCTTTGTTCTCCCCCTCCTGATGACCGCTGCTCCGTCATTTCAGACGGTTGACCAGGAACCTTCTAGGTTCACGGCTCTACAGTCGGAGGTTCAGCGGTTCTGCCGCGTTGGCGATCAGTTTAAACTTTCACACGTGTTAATAAGTCCTCAGTTATTTTGCATTTATGCACAATTGTGTGTAAATATGTGTACGGATGTCGACGCCCACATTGGGATTCCAATCACAGTTCATAACTATCCTGACTATTACTTACTTATAACATTTTCGTTGATTTGAGCTCGTTTGTCTCATGTTTTCGATTGTTTGCAGGTAATTTTTCACTTGTACATTATTACTTTATTCAAATTCGATACAGCTATTAGACTTTCACTGTAAACGATTAGCATGTTCATCAAATCTAATTCTGTTTATTGGAATGACTGTAGTTTCTGACTTCAACATGGAAATCCAGTCTGGCTCTCTCTCTCTCTCGCTCTCTCTCTCTTTCACACACACACACACACACACACACACACACACACACACACACACCAGGGTATCGGGTAGAAATGTTAGGATTTCCTCCTCCTACTGTACACCTTCTGCAGGCCTGTTGTCATGGAGTCAGGGTAAAACATGGAGTCGTGGGAAAAGTAATCACAGGCGTCTGCCCCACACACACACACACACACACACACTCTCGTGCACAGTGATGATGTTCTCACTCGGACATAAATCATTGGGGGGATCTTTTGTGTTTCCAGGTTTAATCTGAGCCTGAAAGTTTCTTCTCCACAGGAACCGGCCAATCAGCCCCTCACACACTCATCCAGCTGCTGTAGTGTGTGTGTGTGTGTGTGTGTCTCTCTCCTCCAGCTGACTGTCCACGGTGAAGCAGCATGAACGGATATGAATCTCCGGCTGTCGCCTCGGGCGTCTTTGGCTCCTTTAACTCCCAAATCAAGTGAGTTTTCCTCCAAAACAAATCAGGTTTTTTCACACACACACACACACACACACACACACACACACACACACACACACACACACACACACACACACACACACACACGCTCCAGTCCACAGACATGAACAGAATGAGATTTACTTTGAAAACCGTCTCGCATCAGGTTTCAGGAAGGTTTGTACAGAAGCAGCTCGGGTAAAACATGTTGACATCTTACGGGGTCAAAGGTCAGTGACATGATTGGGTGTTTAAAAAAAAAAAAGTCTTTGAGAAGGCAAGATAAAGAGTTCATCACTCAGGAGCAACTCAATGAGAGCGTTTGTCATCGTCAGGTGACAAAGAACTGAAATGATCTGATCATTACAAATAGAGACGAACCAAATAGAAGGTGATGAAAGTTTGTTTGGTGATTTGCTTTATTGCAAATATCTCTTGATTTGATGTCCATTTGACACGCGTCCGTCTCTTACGGCCCACCGGTTGTTCCTCCGCTTGATTGTTTGAGCGTCTCTTGATTGTTGCAGTTAAATATTGTCGCGGCTCAATTTGTTTCAGAGAAACTCCACATGAATCTTTAATGGCGGCGGAAACTCGACACGCCTCGGGCGGCGTCTCGGACCGACGCCGTCAGACTGGCCGTGCTGAAACGAGATCACGCTCCTCTGGACCGGAAACCACCGCGTGTTTAAACTCAAGACTCCGATCCTGGTCCCACATTTTAGTCCAGGACCTCGTCCGTTCAAATAGAGCAAGATTTAAAGCCGTTCCAACGCGTGTTATCAAGGTTCCAAGACCTGACATTGAGCCTCGTGTTTCTCGGGTTCCGTCTGGAGCTTCTGGTCATGTGATGGATTTGTAGTGTCAGTTGAAACTCGTCTCAAGAACTTTGTGTGTTTGTGTCTCAGCGGTCATGAGTCTCGGTCTCCTGAACCCCCCAGGACCAAAACCAAGTCTGGTGCCAAAACTGCGAGCGGTGAGTCGACCCCGCGGCTGCTTGTTGGTTTTTTTGGTATTTGTTTGTCTGCGCTGTCCGTTGCACTTCCTGCCCGCTGCACTTCCTGTCCGCTGCACTTCCTGTTTCCCATGCTCCCCGTGATGTCACCTTCATGTCCTTTGTCCTCGTTAACAGGATCAGATGAAATGTATTTCCTCCGCTCGTCATCCAAACACAAAAAGAAAAGTCAAAGTGAGCCGAGGCCATGCGTGTTTCTGCATGCTGTTTTGTGTGCGTGTGTGTGTGTGCGCGTGTGTGTGTGTTGGTGTGTGTGTGTTTGCTGGCTCAGCGATTCAGGGCCGGACTTCACTCTTGACTTACAAAGTGAAAGTTTCTCCTGGATGAGCGAGAGTCGCTGAGCTGCTGTTGTCTGTGTTTGTCAGAACAAAGGAAACTTTACACCAAAACCAGCATCAACAGCCTGACGGACACGTCGCAGTACCATGTGGAGGTCAGTACCCCCATCCGCTCGCTACAAACGCCGGACGTCCGGCGTTTGTAGCGCCTCGTCCGAGCGCTGGGACGTTTGACCGTCCAGACGATCGGCGCTTGGCGTCGACCTGAAAGTCGTCCTCCACCTGTGTGTTGCGCAGCACCTCACCACCTTCGTGTTGGACCGCAAAGACGGGATGATCACGGTGGAGGACGGCGTGCGGCGCCTCCGCCTGCTGGACGCCAAGGGGAAGGTCTGGACGCAGGAGATGCTGCTGCAGGTGGAAGAGAAGACGGTCAGCCTCATCGACCAGGAGACCAAGGTGAGACCCCGGAGACTCGACCGCCTCCGCCCAGTCACGTGTTCGCCTCACACTCCTCCGCGTTGTTGCCGCCACTAGAGGGCCTCTTAAACATGGAGAAGTGGAGTCAGTAGGTCACTGTGTGTGAACTACGAGGGACCAGTTACCGACAACACTTTCATGTCCATAAAATTAGTTTGAGTGAAGTTTTCTCGTACTTTTTTGGGAAAATTTAGCTTTGATCCAAATTTAGCGTTTTAAATTGGTCCAAAGTCAGTTCATCACTTTGTGTTGATGTTTTGTACAGTGCAAAAAAGGGTCGCTCAAATATAAGACAAACACACACAAAAAGAAAATGACTCAACACTAGTGAAATTATAAATAAATAAATTATTATCACTACTATTATTTAAATCTATTCAGTACATTTTACTTGATAAGAAATCTGGATTTAAGATTAAAGGACTAAAAATGAGGAAATCATTTGTGATATGATAAATAGTTTGGCTTGTTTTAAAAATTAAGATTTTAACTCTTGGCAAGTGGCCAAAAATTTGCAGTGAAGGTTATTATAATTTTTTTATTCCAATTTGGCTTCAAAATGAGTGAAATTCATAGCTCTTATGAAGCTGTTGCCTCACAGAGACCTTCTCAGTTATTAACCTTTCTACGTTGTTGTTGTCATTAACATGGCCACCACTAGAGGGCCGGTTAAATCTGCTCTCCTTCTCCAGCAGATATATTGAACTGCAAATCGATGCGGCTGATAAACATAGAATAGCTGGAGCGCAGGCGCTTCACGTCGCCTCTTTGTTGACGGGTTCCTGGTTCTGTGTTTGGTGGCAGAGCGAGTTGGAGAACTTCCCCGTCTCCTCCATCCAGCACTGCCAGGCCGTCATGAACGCCTGCAGCTACGACTCCATCCTCGCCCTGGTGTGTAAAGAGTCGGGTCAGAACAAGGCGGACCTCCACCTCTTCCAGTGTGACGACATCAAGGTCCGCCTCCTCCTCCTCCTCCTCCTCCTACGTTCAATACAGGGAGGAATAAATGTCGGAAAGTCAAAATGCGTCTTGTACACGAATCCATAATTTGATATACGTTGTTGGTGAACAGGCGACGTTGATCCACGCAGACGTAGAAAGTGCCATCGTCGATGCCAAAGGAGGGAAAGTAAAGAAGCGACCGGAAGCCCTCAAGTAGGAAGTCCCTCCCTCCCCGGTTTAAGCCCCGCCCCCCCGCGCTGGCCGCTGATTGACTGACCCCGTTTGTCCGTCTGCAGGATGATCCTGAAGAGCGACGGCGCCATCCCCCCGCCCCCCTCGGCGCCGGCCCCCGAGCCGCCAGCACCGTCCAGTCAGGTGGACGTGAAGAGCCGAGCAGCCGCCTGGTCGGCGTGGACCAATGAGCAGCAAGACTGTGAGTGATGTCATCATTGTTGTTATCTATATGCTCGTGCATGTGCAGAGGAACTATTTCCCGCGGCCGCAGTGCGCCTGAGGAGGAGCAGCATTTCAGAAAAGTTGTTGGAGTCGGGAACTTTTGCAAACTGAAAATTATTTTATTATTATGGTCCAGTTGTTCACAATAAAACTTATTTTGATTTGTCATTGAGCTTGAAAATCACTCGTGAATGTGACAGAATTAATAAAAATAACTGTAATAGCTGAATTTACTGTCTATTCATAATTGGAATCTGTCATTTTGTTTCCTATTTGCGATTATTTTTGTTAATTTTGTAAAACATTTTTAATTACAATTATTTTTAGACACACTTTTCCTCTGATTTTGCTTTTTTTTTTTTTTTTTTAAATGTCCCTTTATATTCATTGATTTAGTATATTATTATTATCTAAATTGCATATTTACTGCCTCATATCAAACCCTTTTTCTCAGATTTTGCGGCCGTTTTTATAGATTTTTGTGCACTTTACATTTATTACTGTGTCGGCTACTTTAGTCAGTTTTGTATTTTTTTCTATTTGATTATTTTTTTTACATTTTGCATGATGTGTCATCTGTCTGCAGTTCTCAGTTTAACTTCAGTCTGTATTTCTTATAATGCTGATGATAATAATGAGAGATTATCTATATTTTCCTTCCGTCTCCGTAGACGAGCGTCAACAGCAGCTCCTGGAGGGCGAGGAGCCGCTGGAGATGACGGCGGCTCGAGTGGACCGAGACGTGGTGAGTCTCCTTTTTCTTTGTTTTCTTTCTTTTTTTTTTTTTTTTTCTTTTTTTTTTGCATAAAGCCTCTCGGGGCGGCGAGCAGCTGGAAGAGGTCACACGGGACAAAAGATGAGAGATTAAATCCAAGAGAAGATCACTTTTATTTAATCAGAGTCCACAGAGGCTGAGCAGGAAAATCTGGTTACATAACACACACACACAGAGGCCCAGCCTCGTGACCTGCAGGGGGCGCTAACCCTAACATTTGTCTGTGGTCCATCAGCAAATCCTGAACCACGTCCTGGACGACATCGAGTTCTTCGTCACCAAGTTGCAGAAAGCAGCCGAGGCGTTTGGCGAGCTCTCCAAGAGGAAGAAGAACAAGAAGGGCAAGAAGAGGGGCCCCGGGGGTAAGTGGCCCCCGCTAGAACGCTACGACACAAATTTAAAATTGCCAAATTCTGACTGGATACATGTGAAGGGGAAAAAAACTGTCCCAACACAAACACAATCGTCCCTCGCTCTCTGCTGTTTCTCCTCCCGTCCACCAGAGGGCGTCCTGACGCTGCGCTCCAAGCCTCCAGCTGAGGACGAGTTCGTCGACTGTCTGCAGAAGTTCAAACACGCCTTCAACCAGCTGGTAACCGACACTAATCGCCCACTAATCCCAGCCGTTTGTCCCCCGTCCCCCGTCCCCCCCCAGTGACCAGTCGAGTCTGATGACGACTGGATACAAGCGAGCGAGTCGCTTTGAACCGAGATGCTTTGTTCCTCCTGTCTGTCGCCGCTCTTTCATCCACCTGTCTGTCTTTTGTCTGTCGCTCGTCTCCCACTTGTTCATGTGTGACTTCTCCCGGGTTTTCTGACTCGGGGTTGAAGTGAACTTCTCGTTTTGAGTCTGAATCTCTTGAGTTTGTTGAAAGGAGGTCGGAGGGTCTCCCAGACTGACCCTTCAGTGCGTCCATGTGTCTTTCAGGGTAAACTGAAGGACCACATTCAGAACCCGAGCGCTGAGGATCTGGTTCACTTCCTGTTCTCTCCTCTCAGGATGGTGAGTCGTCTTCTCCTGGGAATTTTTTTTTTTCTTCCGTCTCCCATCAAGGCAGACGTTCGGTTCACACCCGGTTGGGTTCATCCCGTTGACGAACATTCAGAGTAGATTCCCAACGTCGGGGTTCCTCCTGTGCTTTTGCCCTCAGGTGATCCAGGCGTCGGGCAGCGTGGACCTGGCCCGCAGCGTCGTGGTTCCTCTGCTCACCAGAGATGCCATCGACTTCCTGCACAGCGCCGGCACGGCCGAGGAGCGCCACCTGTGGGTCGCTCTGGGAGACGGATGGACCAAGTGCAGGTGAGCCAGCCTCAAGGTCTCTTAGAATCCCATCGATCATGTTCTCCTCGTCTTAAAAATCACATTACGCTGATGATCTCATGTCCTCCTCCTCAGGTTGGAGTGGCCTAAGGACCATTACTTCCCGCCCTGTGTGTTGCAGTTCCGGGATGGTTGGGAACCCCCGGCGTTGCCCGTGATGATTCGGAGTCGGGAGGATGTGAGTCAGCTGACAGAGAGTCTGAGCGGCGCCGACATCCACCAGATGGAGGACCTGAGGCTGCGTCTGAGCCAGGAGGTCAGCGCCACGCCCTAAAACTCGATTTGACCACGTTCTGACGAGCGAAACTCATTCACGTGTGGCGTTTGTTCTGTCCTCCCGCAGCAGGTGGCGCTGCAGAGGTTCCCACCATCCGACGGGTACGCCCTCCCCTCGTCCTCCTTCAGGCGCGTGCAGGCGATGGATCAGGACGCGGCCATGGCGGCTTTCAAACACGCCATCAGCCGCCGTGTCGACCGGTAACTGGCAGGTCACATGACGCCATGGAGAACCGACCAGGAAACTGTCTGCTAACGAGATGCTAGCAATATGCTAATGATGACGCTAACGAGACGCTAACAATGACGCTAACACGACTCGCTCAGCAGCTTGGACAAATTTAATGAATCAATCAAAAAGCTACATATTCCCCAAAAAATATAAATAGTAGCAGAAATGTGTAATAAATGTCTAAAACTAAAGCAAAATAATACTGTAATCCAATAATGGTATTGATATTAAAAATATATTTTTTAGAAACCACAATGTAATGATGTAAAAATCAAAGACGGATTCAACAGTTTCAATAATAGTTTTTTTAAAGTTTATGGAAACACAATGTTTTTTTTAGTATATCAACTATAAAATGATTAAGATCAAAAAATACACCAGTTTATGCATTATGGGACAAAAACTCCAAAAGATGTACAAGACATTAAAAAAACATAACGTGTCTCTGATAAAACTGATTGAAGTCAAGTGACAAGTTGAAATGGATCAATAAAATTCACACGCAAGCATTAAAATATGAATCATTGAAGTAAAAAGGATCTGTAAAAAAAAAAAAGATTAAATTGTTGAGAAATAATGACTAAAACTTGAACCAAATAAAACAAACTGGAAGTTTAAGAGAAACTGCATCGTAATAAAAACAAACGTTATGTTTGTGTCACTTTGATTCTTGACTCAAGAATAAAGTAACTCAACAAACAGCAGATCTGATGTGGAGCCGTTCAGTTAAACATTGTCGCCTTTTAGTTCTTTTTCTCCACCAGGAAGTTAAACGGCAAAGTAACAAATCATGTTTCCACATTAAGTTCAGCTGGAGAGCAAAAAACATCATCCACTCATTGTGTGTGATGGCGCCCCCTGCAGGCCACATGGGAGTTGGTAAAAAGGTTTTTGGCTGCTGAATGACTCCTATCTGTTATGTTTTCTTCAAATTCTGTCCTTTTACTGCTTCTTTCTGCGTCGTCTCACTTTTGCTTCTTCAAATCATCATTTCCAAACCAACTCACTGTCTCGTCACATGAATCCTGAATTTCCCTCTCTTGTACGCTTTTGTGTGAACTCTCCTCTGATTGGAGCTCTCTGGTCGTTTCTCCACGGCTGCAGATTATATTTGTATCTAATTTAACATATTCACGTCCTGGTCACTGTGGTTACTCACCTTCATTACGTTCTGTTACTTTAAAAAGAGGAAAATAACTTCTTAACTCAATGTGAATGCGGCAAATTCAGTTACTATACGTTGAAGTTTGTTATAAATTGCTTGTGTAAAAGTTTTGTTTTCGTCAATTGTATACAAAACGGCGATAGAAGAGAAGTATTTGACCCCTTCCCCTCTCCCTGTGACTCCTCCCCCTCTCTCCATGACTCCTCCCTCTCCCTGTGACCCCTCCCCCCCTTCTCTCTGACTGCTGCCGATTGTGTTTCAGGAGTTTGGACGTCCACAACCTTTTTGCCAAATCAAAGTACGACTTTGTGGCCAGAAACAACACGGAGCTGTCTGTGCTCCGAGATGAGATCGTCGAGGTAAACAAAGAGATTGTTGATTTCTTTTTCCTTCCGTCTCCATTGGTTTTTTGTCCGGTTTCAGTTTTCTCTGAGCTGTCACTTTAATTTGTCGCGAAGCTGAGCTTCGTCCTCCCGCTGTGTATAGTTTCCCCCTGATGTGTAATCCCCGGGTCCCGTCTGCCAGGTGCTGGACGACAGGAAGCAGTGGTGGAAGGTCCGTAACGGCTGCGGGGCGTCGGGCTACGTGCCAAACAACATCCTGGAGATCAGCCGGACGGTGGACATGACGGCCCGGGGAGAGCCCATCTATAGCCACACCATACAGGTAAACAACAACAACAACAACAAACGACCAACGCCATGGTAACCATCCTCTTTGTGACCTCATCCATCCATCCTTTCATCCTCTGAAGCTCATGATGCCAAAGAAGGAGTTTGAGTTGTTTAAGGTAGGATGAGTGTGTGACTCCAGTCTGTGGTAGTTTGTTTGTTCAACTCCCTCCTGCTTCAGCTCCAAACTACTGAACGACGCTCATGTCGGAGCGGGAAAAGTACATGAAGTGCCTTTAAACGCTCTTATTTTGGTTCGAGGATGAAATGGAATTCTGGATTTACAGGTTGGGAATTTATAACTCGAGGAGTTAATTTCACATCTTGTGAAAATTTTACAAATTTCATTTTGGAAACCTCAAATTAAAATGAGTTGTGGAATAAAAATGTAGAATTGCAATTTACATTTGTTTCCTGTGCGAAGCAGAAGAACATTAGAGCTGTTTTCAAAGTGATACATTAGAACCTGATTTAGTTTTTAATGACTTTGTGGGTGAGTAATCTGATTACTCAGCAGCCAACGTGTTCGAACATTTGTGTGTCTTTTGTGTGGCGAAGACACACAAGTGTGTTTCTTTCAACTGGTTTTCAGGCTGGTGTGTGTTTAAGTCAGTAATCACATTACCCTGCATTGTGTCAGAAAACTCTGCAGTGTCTCTATGTAGGTCAGTCTGGTAATCTGATTACTCTGCTGTGTGGGTGTGTAGGTCAGTAATCAGATTGCTGTGTGGTCAGTAATCAAATTACTCTGCAGTGTGTGTACTCTGCAGTGTGTGCGGGTCAGTAATCGGATTACTCTGCAGTGTGTAGATCAGTAATCAGATTACTCTGCAATATGTGTGTAGGTCAGTAATGAGATTACTCTGCAGTGCGTCTGTGTGTAGATCAGAAATCTGATTACTCTGGTGTGTTTGTGTGTGTGGGTCAGGTTAGTAATCAGATTGCTCTGCGGTGTGTGAGATTGGGTCAGTAATCAGATTACTCTGTAGTGTGTGTGTGTGTGTTCAGTGTCTGATCTCGGTCTTTGTTTCTTCCGAGTGCAGCAGCTGCTCGGAGAACTTAACGAGGTAAACAAACCAGCAAACAGCCGCCATCTTTTCCTGTTGGCTGTTGCCACGGCGACGATTCAAAGCAAACCAAAACACACACAAACCTCCAGCCGCTGTTTCCATAGAAACAAACCACCAGGACCGACTTCCTCCCCGGGAAACCCGCGGCCACCCCGATGCCTCCGCCCCCGACGCCACCCGCCGCCGCTGCCGCCCCGCCCCCCTCCCCCTCCCCCGCCAGGCTGCCCACGCCTCCACTGCCTCCCCCGGCCGCCGAGCCCACCAAACCACCGCCCACACACACTGCCAACGCCACACACACCTCGGCCCCCGCCGCCGTGACCCGACACAGCAGCCTTACGTCCGGGGACAGCGCCGGCGTCGCCCTGAGGGAACAGAGCACCCCGAAACCTGCAGCCGGGCGTGAGTCGCCATGTTTTTAAATCATGTACATAAATATTCAGTAAAACAGTTTAAAAAAAAAAAAAAACCAACAAAACAAACCGTTGTTGTTGTCAACGCAGGCAGGAAATCCAACATGGAGGAGGTTCAGGACGAGCTGATGCACAGACTCACGCTGGGCCGCAGCGCCCACAAGAAGTTCCAGGTCCCCGGACGAGGCGGTGCCTCGCCGCCCGCCGGCATCACGTACGACTCGAGTCCCGACGACGTGAAGGCGTGGCTCGAGGCCAAAGGCTTCAGTCCAGTGTGAGTCCAGGGGTCGCAACATGCACCGGGGCCGCGTGTTACATAAGTGTGTGTGTGTGTTAAATGAATGTGTGTGTGTGTGTGTGTGTGCAGCACCATCACCTCTCTGGGCGTCCTGACCGGAGCCCAGCTCTTTTCTCTGAACAAAGAGGAGCTGAAGACGGTTTGTCCCGACGACGGCGCCCGAGTCTTCAGCCAGGTGACCGTCCAGAAGGCGGCGCTGGAGGTTTGTTCTTCCGTCTCAGTTCGTCCGCGTGTCGGAGACATTCAGGCCTCTGATTGGTCCGTCAGACAAACGCCGGCGGCAGGAAACGGACAGGAGGTTAGAAAATGGTTTTGACCAGCAGGGGGCGACATGGAGCCGATCTCACTCTGAAACTGCTGTTTTATTTGTGTTAAACCGCAAATGCATTTTACTTATATTTATAATAGATACGCTTAATTTACAAAACTAAATGAACTCTGACATAAAAATCAGTTTTCATTTAAAGTTTTTTGTCAAATTTTTGCAAATATTTCTTCCATCTTTAAAACTTTGAATCAAACCAACTTTGATGGTTGAAATTCAATCAAATTTTTTTTTTTAAAAAGTCTCGATTTTCCTGGAAGTTTTTTTTATTTTTGAAACTGAAAAACGGAAAACTTTTCTAGGTTATTAAAACTCTTACAGTTTTTAAAGAATGTGACAAAAACACGATTTCTATTAATTCTTCCCTTCTATTTTCCTTTTTCATTTCTATTCCTTCTCTCGATTCCAGATTTGTTTGACATTTTATTTTTTAAACAGAAAAGTCTTACTGTGTTTCCTGCCGCCCGCCGTGTCCCGAGGTTTTCTGTGGTTCAGTTCTGTCCCCCAGCTCTGCCAAGGTCTGGTGTTTGGTGTCTATTTCCACCTGCAGGTTTTCTTCTGACCTCCTCTGATCTTCTGACTCTTGACTGTCTCAGGTATCGTCTGATCTTGAATCACCTTCGCGGCTTCGTTCTGTCGGCCCGATTCACGAGATCTACTTTCTCCTCATAACTCCACTGATTCTATCCCGGACGGAGGACGACACCTTTTCCTTCTCAACTCATTGGCCCCCGACTCTGGACTCACTGGTTTTGACGATGGACTCGTTTCCTCTCACCCAGGACTCAATTCTTCAGACCCTGGACTCAAACTCGGACTCGTTGGTCTTGACAATGAACTAATTGGTTTTGACGATGGACTGGTTGGTTTTGACGATGGACTGGTTGGTTTTGACGATGGACTCGTTGGTGTTGACGATGAACTTGTTGGTTTTTGACCATGGATTGGTTGGTTTTTGACCATGGACACATTGGTTTTGATCATGAACTCGCTGGTTTTGACCCTGGACTCGTTTCCCCTGACCCTGGACTCGTTTCCCCTGACCCTGGACTCATTTCCCCTGACCCTGGACTCATTTCCCCTGACCCTGGACTCAAACTGACTTGGCCCTTGTTGGTCTTCCCTCAGGACTTGTGACCTGCTCGCACATGTCTCTCCTTGTTGCGTTGCATTGTGGGTAATCGGACGCTGAACGTGGCCCTCAGAACGAAGCCCCTCACGGTTCTTGTGTAGCAGCTTGTTAAGGCGGTTTTCATCTCCCCGCTGTGGCCGTGCACCAAGTCCTCCTCAAACTCCCTGAATGAGTCTCCAGAACGCCTGTTGACCTTTGACCCCACACCTCTAGAGACCCGGATGTAAACGTTCCTCTGTGACGAGCTCAATAAAGACAAACCTTGTTTAGTGCGAGATCGACTCACAGTTCTGCTGAGAGAAAGTTTGTTGTTGGTTTTGCTTTGAGTCTCGTGTGACGAAGGCTGGACGCACAAAGATCAGAAATCAAACCAAACGTTGAATAAATTCTCCCAAAAAAAAAAATTAAGGACGGTAAATATTAAGTCCCTTTTTAAGTTTGGGTTTAAAAAAAGAAAAGTAGACTTCGGATTCAATTCAGAAATCATAATAAAAACCATGGTATCATCTGCGTAAAGGCGAACGTTAAATATTTTCTCATGGTTTAAATCAGAATTTTTGGTGTTTCTCTCCTGCTTCCCCACAATCATGTTGAACACTAGAGGGTGACATTGATGTGATCTGGGGCAGATTGAGCCCGTTTTTTGGAGTTTGTGCGTCCAGTTTGAGTTTCCACCCCCCCCCCCCCCCCCCAGCATGCCTCCTGACTCACTCTGTAGGTTTCTGGTTGAACTTGCTCTTTGCAGCTTGCAGCGGCGTCCCGGCGGCTTCCCGAGGTTGGTTCAGTCAGAAGGTTTTCAAATTAAATCCTCTGACGCACAGACGCTACGCAGACTTTCAGCTTCAGAGGCAGAAACGCCAAGAAACGTAGAAATACTGCGAGTGGAGACTCTCGGAGGCGTCTGGAGGGGAATGAATAAAACCCTGTTTTGTTCTTTAGTGTCAGTAGTGAAGTTAGACTCAAACTACAGACATTCAATAGAAAATAGTGGAATTCAAATCAAGAAACCTTTTTGAAGGTTAAGTTATGTGCAAAAATGTTTCACTTTCATCACTTGTATTTTAATCCAAAGTAAATTGATTCATATTTTCTTTGGATACATTTAACATGGAATAAAATTGAAAGGTGTAAATTATTAAAGTGAGTGAATAAAGTTCAAACACCTTGACAGCCACAGTTTTTAAATAACTGAAATTTGTTGTTAAATTCAGGATTTCAGGTGTATTTTTAAGCTGCAGAGGTTCGAGGGCGTCGCTGAGATTGAAGACAAATCAAGCAGCTTTATGAAAATTGTATTCAAGACGACGCTCTAAAAAACGAGCTGCACCCAAACGCCTCAGAGAGTCTCCAACATCACCTTATTGTTTACTGACTTTGTTTTTCTCTACCTCTTTGCTTCTGTTCTCTTTCTCTCTCTCTCTCTCTCGCTCTCTCTCTCTCTCTCTCTCTCAGAGGTCTTCGGGCTCTGAACTTCAGGAGATCATGAGGAGGCGACAGGAGAAGCTCGCCACCTCCACCTGTGACTCGGGGGTGGAGTCTTTTGACGAAGGCGGAGCCCACTGAGCCCCTGTGGCTCCGCCCCCTCCCCTCCCCCACCCCACCCCCCAACCCTGCCGCCTCTCATTGGTTCGTCCTCAGTCTGCAGCCTCCTCTTCTCTCCAGGCGGCGGCCGAACGCGCAGAGTTCGTGGAGATCATGCGTCGGCGTCAGGAGCTGCTCAGCTCGTCGCCGTAGAGACGAGGCGGGAGGGGAACCAGCGCGGCGGCCGGAGGGACGTAGACGCCGCTCAGTATTACCGCCGCAGAGTCACTGTGTTTGTGCCTCAAGGTTTGATCACCGAGAATCGGATTTCAAATTGTGAAAAGGAACAAAACTGAGGAAATGTAAAAACTTTCACAAAACTGAATAAAGACCTGCAGCCGGGAAGATTCTCAAAATGTATTCTGACCCTTAATCCTGGATTGAATTTGGATTTTCTTCCCACGTGACGATATTCAGTCTTATAAGTGCAGGAATCTGGTTTCCCATCTTTTCTGTACCATTAAAATTAACTAATTGTGATTTAATTGTGAGTGAAGGAGGTGAAAATCCCATCGAGGCGCAAACTTCAACAGAAATCTGTTGATTAAATGTGAATCTGAGTTTTTGGGCCAATGAATTTCTGATATATATATATTTTTTTTTTTTAAGTTTCTGTAGAAATATAAAACTTTGGATCAGATCAAGAAGCACAAACACTTTATTATAAAGCTGTAAGTTATGACCAGTAGAAGCTGTAGACTGATGATAATTATACTATATTAGACTTGGCTTTTTTTTTTTTTTTGTCAAATAAAATATGTAAATGTTTTTACATATGCAGGTGAAAAAAGAAAATGTGAAAGATTTAAGAAGCTGCTTCACTGATTCTCTGAAAATCAGTTTTTCTCCGAATGAACGAATGTCCTCCACTGACTCCATGAATGTTTGCTCTAAGCCCCGCCCACATTGAAGGTAGTGCCGCTCACAGCGGCGGAAGCCCCGCCCACCGCATTGGGTAGCCCCGCCCTGTTCAAGGAAGCCCCGCCCACAGTGATTGTATCCATGCTGTACAGACTGTAAATTCTCAGATAAAAGCTCTTAGTCTTTACTTTATTTTCTCTAAATGTTTTTTTATTTAATTCAGACTCTACTGTTTTTAGTCAAATACTTTTAAACGACAGAAATCGTGGCTCCTCTTGTAGTATTGAATGTAATAATAGTTACTTTCAAACTACGATTTGAGTGAAAGAGCTCGTGCCGCTGTGTTTATTTTACAGAAGAATTGAATGACATTTCAACTGAGTTCAGCTGAATCCTAGTTTGTGTAACAAAGGGCTGAAGGTAGGAAGGTATCTATTTACCTAAAATGGCTTGAAATGGATTGAATGAAGTAAAACATACAGAATCTTCTCACTTTCTCTCTGTCTGGGACGTTTGGAGACACTACCTCACAGCGACACCAAAATATATGATTCAGTTTAAACGCCGTGCCACGACGTCGCACAGATCCAACGTAGCATCGGGATGAAATCGGTTAAATTTGAAGAGTGAAAACGTGACGTCTTTTAACGTCTCTCGAGAACGTCTTCAAAAAGTTTCCAATAATGGTTTAAATAAATGAATGTAGCTTCAGGATGAAATGAGCAAAATCTGCTAATTTAACCTTTAAAAATATTTCCTATTTCTTGATTTTCTCTGGAGCTCAGTCAGACGAACGCTGCAATACTTTTGTCAGCAGCTCCTAGCAGGATGTTTACGATGCGTTAAGTGAAACCCAAATGATCATTCATGCTGGTTATGAATAATTTTTTTTTAACTTTCTTTTACCTGAGAAGTTACAGTCGGAATATTAGTGACCAGAAACTGTTTGAAAATCATTTATTAGGGCAAAAAAACCGAGTTAAAAACCACACAAAGTAACAAACCTTTGACTGTTTTTGACTCGTTTTTAAACACTTTGACCACAAAGATGAAAAGAAGTCGGAAATTTACGAGAAAAAAACTTTATTTTTCCATGTGAGATTAAAAAGTTTACATTTCAATTTTAAATCCATTCTTTTCAACATGAACATTTTACTTGATGAAATTTATGTATTTTACTTGAAATTAACAAAATCTTACTGTAATTTTAATCATAATTTAGTAGAAGGAAAAACAAGTTTTTGTCAAATTTTAAATTGTTTGGTCTTTTACATGATAAGTTTTAACATTTTCAGAAATTTGAGATTTGAAAAAGAAAACGAAAATTTTGCCTGAAATAAATTCTCGTAAATTTTCAGATTTTTCCAGCAGTGGAAATCCTCAGTGATTAGAATAAAACTGTAAATGTTTAAAAATGTTCAGACGTTAGTCGATTCTTCGAATTCCACGTTTGCACTTAAATTCGTTGTTGAGTCCGTTTTTTTGTTTTTTTTTTGTCTGAATTGTAGCGACGCTGTGAGACTTTTAGGACGGACTGTGTAGTTTACACAGATTAAGGAGTATTTTCAGTCTTCGTTAGAGGCCAATTGTGAGGATTTTTAGTGAAAGTGACGATAAATTTGTACGTCTTTAGTTTTCATGGTGCCTTTTTCCATTCCGATCTGCTCATTCTGCAATAAAACGCTGAAACAAACGTGATCCCATCTCTTTTTTTTTTTCTTTTTTCCCGCATTGATTCGTGAAAATCTTTGAGAGTGGGCGTGTCCTCAACCATTTTGACCAATCGGAGGTCAAAGAGCGTTTTTGTCTTTGTTCCGTTCAGGAAGAAAAACGCACACAAATAAAAGTGTAATTGCAACATTTTATTTTGTTCACACACACATTAAAACTCTGTGACGACTTCCCGAGTTCGGGATCGAGCTTCAATCGTAAAGTGACACAAAGTACGAGAAAAATGGCACCAATGACGTACGAGTTGGACCGGACACACACTAAACCAGCAGGAAGTCGTACACGTGATCAGTGCCGAGCGTTTCGCCGTCTGTCACCTGTTTTGTTTTTTGTGGGGTTTTTTTGTGGGTTTTTTTGTATGTTGTAATTTTTAAACTCTAGACAGCAGGCGGAACAAAGTGCGATTCTCACACCGACCACTAGGTGTCGCGGTCTGGCTCAGAAAAAAAAAAAAAACCAAACAAAAAAAGAAAAACGATGCTTCACGTGTACAACAACTTTTCAAAAAACAAACCTCTAAAGCAACATTTTGCACGAGAATTACTGGTCATGACGAGTAGAAACGGAACAGTTAAGCAGTAGAAGTATGTACAGTACGTCGGATATCGAACCGGGGAACCGGGAGGAGCCCACGTGGCTAAAGGCCACCGCGACCAATCGGATCACAGCTTTTTACACACATTCATCCAGTGAAACTTTCTACCAAGAGGACGTGAGGTGTCGTCAAAATAGCGTTAGCATTAGCCCCCCAAAAATCGCGTTCAGACCAAACTTTGTGCGGAATTTTTTTAGCGTTGGCGACAGATTAATACAGGTTTGTCCTTTTCGACACATCTCAATGAAGTGTATTTTGACGACACCTCAAACTTTAAATTAGGAGCGAACGATGAAACAAATCTTTTGTTTCCAACATTCAGCAGAAAGCCGCAGAACCGAACCGTGAAGCTCCGAGTCCAGGCGGGTCTGACGGGATGACAACCGGCCACCAGGGGGCCCCGGAGACACCCGGCCAGCTCTACTATTGTTTTAATTAGTGCCACAATTTCATCACAAAGCCCCAAAAAAACTTCAGCAGTTTTCCAAATAAGATGCGATGAAAGACTCAAACACATTTTTATAAAATTAAATATTAAAGGTTTAGCAGATATTTGATGTTTGAAGCAGCAAATCGATGATTCAGTGTTTCAGGCCAACCCTTTTTTGAAAAAAAAAAAAAAAGTTTTTAAAATGGAAAATAATATTGAAGTTAAAGTTTAATGTGTTTGATGTACAATTGAAGCGACAGAATGTTTGAATATCAGTTAGTAAGTAAAGGTTTTCAGGATTAAAGAATTAACCATGGGGAGTGAAAACACCATGATTTATTTTCTTATATCACAATTTGAAATAAATTGAAAACGTTCGTGGAGTTAAACAGCTGGAAGAAGGTTTTTAATAAAATGGTTATTTAAAAAGCATAAAGAAAATTTTATTAGCTAATTCATTTTTCCAATGATATGTTGATTTCCCCAAAACATTTTTTAGAATGAAACTCGATTGAACTCATTGAATTGTAAACGATCTCTATAGAAAAAGGTGTTTTGTGATTGAATGATTTCGAATGAGACTTTTAAAGAGATATGAAAGACTAAAACAACATGAAAAGTTGATTTTGGGGCTTTGTGGCTAAAATTAGCGCCCGCTTTCGTGCGTTAACTTGTGAAATGTTTAGTACTTTTCTGTGTGTGCACTTCCCGTGTTGGACCAGCAGGGGGCGACATTAGTGTTTTTGTTTTTTTATTCCAGCCTGATAACGTAACAGAAGAAGTGATATGTGAGCCTTGCGGCGGCTCTGTGGGGAAACGCCGCCACGTCTGCGTTACGATGGTTTTCAGGACAAAAACGTTTCCTGGCCTCCGCCCGTCGTGGCTGAGAGGAGGACGGTGCAATCCGACGTTAAATCCTCCGCGGCGAGAAGAAAAAGCAGTGTGATTGGCTCCACGAATCCTCCGCAGTCTCAACAGGCCTCCAGCACCTGCTAGGCCCCGCCCACATGTACAGGCCCCGCCCACACCAGTCGGCCCCAGTCCACCAAGTTCTATTTCCTCCAGAGTGTGTGCCACGCCCACCCAACACAGCCCCCCCCACCCAGCTTCAGCCACACCTCCAACACGCGCCCCACCCAGTCAGTTCAGGCCCCGCCCACCCGGCTTGGCCCCGCCCTCCTTGCTTTCATGTTGTGCAGACCCAGCGAACATTCACGTGGTCGATTTGATGCTTCGGAAGTTTGTGACCAAACTTTTTTTTGTTTTTGTTTTGAATAGTTGAAACTTTATGAAGCCGATCAGACTCCTCGATCTGGGGGATCCTTTTGGTTTTTCCCGGATCCATCAGGTCTCCGAACGCCGGCTGACTTCCTGTTTTGTTCGATGGCAGTGAGGTTAGCCAGCGAGCTAACGGACGGAGAGAAAAACAATATGACGGGGAGGAGGAGGAGGAGGAGGAGGCGGAGGCCTGTGTGCTTGCTGGTTCATCAGCGACTCCTGAGATAAAAAAAAGAAAAAAAAAAAAGAAAGTAAAAGTAAAAAGAAAAAATGTCAGACTCGGCGGCTTTGGTGGGCGGGGCTTCGGCGGGGTCAGTCAGTGACGGCTCCTTAAGGCAAAATGTCCGTCGTCCTCGAGCATCGACAGGAACAAAGAGGTGGAGGACGTCTGTTTCTGTGATGATGATGATGATGAAGATGATGGAGGCTTGACGGACAGGAGGACAGGCGCGGTCACAGCCTGCAAGACGAAGAGAAGGGCTCAAAGTCACCATGGGAACTATAATCAAAGAACAGCAGCTTTAGTGGGGGATTAAAACATTTTTTTTTTATTCCTTCTTAAGGCTTTATCCCCCCCCCCCCCCCCCCCCACCACATTTTTGAATCTGTTTGTAAATATTTATTTTAAACCATGAAGCGAGTGTCTGACGTCGGGAGGCGTTGCGTCTTTATGTCTTGCTGGCGTTCTCGTAGATGACGTCTGACGTGATGGACTGCTGCTTCTTCTTCTGCCACATGAGCAGGACGCACTGGTGGATGAACACGTACTGCTCCTACACACACACACACACACACACACACACACACACACACACACACACACACACACACACACACACACACACACACACAGTTTTGTGTTATTTACAACATGTTGCGCTCGGTGTGGCTCTGCGGGGCGCTGGAGGCCGGACCTCGGTCTGGACCATGGACAGCCGGTGGGATCTCATCTCGGAGACCATCCCCAGGATGTCGGCGAACTCGTGCTCTCTGATGTGCTGCATGAGGCGGTCCAGAGCCATGAAGGTCCCCGTCCTCCCAACGCCAGCGCTGGTACACACACACACACACACACACACACACAAATAAAACAAACATTCGCAACAACGACTAAAAATAAATCTAACAAAACAGCGACAGTAATTGTAATCACTAAATCCCATCTGGAGGTCAAAAACGCATGCGAGCGGCTATGTGTGTTTCGTCCAGCAGAGGGCGCTGTCAGCTGAGGTTGAACACAACTCCGCCGGACTCCAGCAGTCCAGAAGACCAGTCCAGATGTTCTGTCACGCTCTCCAGATTTTTTTTCTACATCTTCGGAAGTTTCCCGGAACGTTGGCTGGTGTTCGTGTGAATGACTCCGGAGTGTTTAGTGTGTGTTTATATGTGAACATCCCAGAGTGTTGCCATGCCGACCTGCAGTGGACCACGACGGGCTCCTTGCTGCGGTTGGCCTGTTGCCTCACGATGTGGACGAACTGCAGGATGCTCTCGATGGCGTTGACGGTGGGAACGCCGTGATCCGGCCACGAAGTGTAGTTCAGGTGGAGGACGTCCAGACTCTCGTCGGCCTGCGGGGGGCGCCAGAGGCGAGGGGTTGAATAAAAGACACGGATGGGTTTTTTTTTTGTTTTTTTTTACGCCGTTCGTTTGTTCCCGGAATTCAGGGAAACTCACGTATCCCAGCCTGAACTTGCGGATGATCCACTCCGGGGACTCGGTCTCGCTCAGCATCTCCACGCTGATCTCGCCGTACATCACCGGCTCGTCCGTGAACGGCCAGTAATGATCGCACTTCACCTGGAACACGAACCGCAGACGTCACTGGCCAGCAGGGGGCGACACACACACACACACACGGAAAACAGTAGAAAATCCAAAAAACAATGCACACAATTATAGAAATCCGATGAAAGCGTACCCTCCTGCGCTCGTTGCACTGCGTCAACATGACGATAATTGGAGATTTCTGCTGCAGGACCATCTTCCAGAAGTCGTTCCTGGTTTCGGGCAGCGGCCCCTGCGTGGCGATGTACTCCTTCGCGTGCTTGTATCCCTGAAAATCGAACCAAACTTTCACCACACATAGTCTGGGAGGGGGATTAACAGGATTAAAGTGTATGTGGTGATATTCTGTCAGTCAGCTGGGGGAGGAGAGTGACTCACGGGGATGTAGTTGGCATTGATGTAGTCCGAACCTTCGTCGTTGTGCATCGAGATCAGTTTGACTCGACTGAAATCGTCTGAAATGTTACCAAAAAAAAAAATTTCAATACGAAACATTACTTTAAATCCAGAATTAAGTGCAAATATAGTTCAATCAATCCTGAACTGTTCACATTAATGTTAATGTTCAATTTGAAAACCAGAGATAAAATGAGATTAAAATTCTATTTTACACCAGAGTTTCACCGGTCAATCTAGAGTTAATCCTGAGTTGAACCAGTTAATCCTCAGTCAGTTCTGAGCTGAAGTAGTTAATCATGTTTAAAAATTGAATATATTCTAAATCCGTAATCCAGAATTAAACAAACCCTAAAAACCTCACGTAATACAGAGATACACCAGTTAATGCAAAATTAAGCCTGAGTTAAATCTATATGTTAAATTTGTAGCCTAAAAACCTGACGTAATTCTGAACTATTCTTGGTTTAAACCAGCCAATCTTAAATTAAATCTAAGTTTTAAATGAAAGTGTTAGCAGAGAGTTTAGATCAGGACTGATACTGAGATGATCTCGACTTAATCCAGAGTTATACTTTAGTGGATCTTTAGTTAAATTAGTTTACGCTGAGCCAAATAAGTCAACCCAGAGTTAATCCCACGCTCAGCACAAGTTTATTCTGAGGTAATAAGTCAACTGAACCAAAGCTGATCTTAATCCAGAGTAAATCCTTAATTACGTTTGAATGAAGTGTGACTTACAGGGGAGGATGTTGGTGTAGCGGTTCTTGGGTCTGTTGATTGGCAGGTCTGCAGCGTCGTGGGACAGATCCAGACCGACACTCTTCAGCTCCTGGAAAACACAAAGTACTTCAGTAAAATACACGAAACAATGTGACACGACAAGAGTATTGGCAGCGATAGGAAGAAAGTACATCTGGTGTTTAACATAAAAAAAGGGGCGAGGATTTGGAAAACGATGTATAAATTGATAGAAAATCTGAAACCAGAGACGTAAAAAATAAAATTTTTAGCTTCAGTCTCAAAACAATGAAAAATTGCATCAAAGTTTTTAATGTTGAAGTGACGGTTGTTCCAATGAAAAGCTCCCAGAATGTCAAAAGCCTGTGTAGAAAACCACCCAGAAGCATAGTTTATAGTTGTGTGTTGACAATATAAGAAGTGTGTGAATGTGTTTAAAGGCAAAGAAGGAGGAGGATGACGGGTTTTTACCTCAAACTGCAGAGAAAACTTGTAGGCGGAGTCTTTGCTCATTTCTTTAAAGTACGCATCAAAATCATCGAGCTGCACCGGACTGGAAAGCAGAAAGACACAGGGACTCGTCAACCAGCATTCGTTTATTCATTCATTCACAACTGGTACGTATATCCTTCATTTTTTTTTTTTTTTTAATGTTTCTCCTCGCTCTGGAATCGCCACAGCTGATTGGCTGGTTGGAGGCTGTTCTTTCTCAGGCCTCGTTTACACTTGAGAGCAGCGTCGATTTCTCTCTTTTCTCTTTCACTTTTCACATTCGGACGGCAACGTTTTTGGGGAAACGATCTCTGTTCACACCTCCGACACGGAAAAAAGCTGTCGTTTTTGCAGGTCAGGCCAGTAGAGGGCGCTGTGTTTATGTCACAGAGCCACACATGCACACAGAAAGCACACGTCAACTGTTCTTCACCTTATAGACCAACTCAGTATCTCCTGTTTGTATGAAACAATGTTCTCCCTGTATGCAGATGATGTTGTAGTAAATGTCAGTAAATGTCCACTTTGTTGGAGAAGAGCTGTGAACGTCTAAAGAGTTTGCGGCGCAAAGTACGACTGCACTACTCATTTACAGGACTCAACGTTTCTCCCAACAAAGTCGTCGTCTACAGGAACAGTGGAAAACAAACGACTGGCTGAGCGACCAATCAGACGCCTCGGTTAATGTTCCCGCCACAGAGCGCACACGTAAGAAAAATAATCCCATTGAAATGGACTTAAATGTGCAGGGTTGAAGCGCCATGCTAGCGTTAGCGGGCTAAAGTGACGTTACCTTGTTAGCTTCCGTTTCTTTAAAGCCGTCTTGCTCCTAAAGAAAATAAAAAAACAATAATCCTCATGATGATGATTCCTCGCTTCTGTAAAAGTGCCGCTCTGTTCACGTCGGGTTTCAGTGACGTTTGTTAATCAATCCTCCGCACCACAGCTGCAGCGCCACCTGCTGGCCACAGCCTGTCTCCTACAAATATGTGTAATTTGGAAATCTATTGCATTATAATTGTTTCCAGATCCGAAAAAAACTAATTAATTATTCCATCAATTCAACACATTCACTGCTGCAGAGATAAATATTACTTTTTAACAGAATGTCAAAGTTTGTCATCATAAAAGTGTTTGAATATTATGCCAAGATATATATATAAAAAAAAAGATTTCTTAACAATCAAAATAAATATAATTGTTTCAATAAATAGAAGTCAACAGGTACAACTTAAATTCTATATGATTTTTGCAAGCATAAAACAAATAAAATTACAAACAGGAAACTGACTTGTTGCATTATGTTTAAAAAAAAAATGTTATTACAACAGTAAAGTTTAAAATGTACAATCTCATTGAGTAAATCTTATGTATTTAGAATAAAGTGGTTGTTTCATTGTTGCCTGCAAAGAACAGATTTGTGAGGAAAAACTTAATTTATGTCACATGTGAAATTTCAGTCAGGCTTTTATTTTGCAGCCACTGGTTTTTAAATTGACCACAAACGTGGACAAACCCGGCGGGAACAGAGCTAAGCCAATCACAGTAGAGGAAATATTCATGCTCAGAAATATATACCCGATTAAAAAAAAAAAAACAACAACTTTACATCAGTCATGCAACTTATTTTATATATTTTAATATTCCTCTCTTCATGCTGCTGGATTTTATATTGAAAAACCTCCAGATTTCCTCCTCAAAACGTGGAGTTCGGAGAAAACCTGGAAGACGAATCAGAGTCGGCATTGTGGCTCTTCTGCTCGGTGAGCGCATGCTACAGAAGCTGGACGCGAGCGCTAACCTACACAGACAGCATGCGGACGCCACCCACACAGCGAAGCGCGTGTTAGCATCATGCAACGTCGTACATGTTAGTGGGAACAGACCCGGGGAGCGCAACCACAGACACAGCATCCAACACCCCCCCCCCCCCCCCCCCTCCCCCCCTCCCCCACCCCCCCTCCCCCACCCCCCCTCCACCCAAATAATCTGCCGCGAGCATGCAGAGCAAGTCTGGTGTCATTCTGGACTTTTCTCTCCTTGACGGCTATAAAGCAAATAAACCGATGAGTCCCTTCTGTTAATTTGACTCAAACAGGCTCCGCCCTCTTCAAACGGTTCCAAAACAATAACAAGGGCCCTGAGACAAATCCCTGTGGGACACCAGATGTCATGAGAAACATGCTAAAATACCAAGACCTGAACATTTGCATTGTGTTTATTGGTTATTTTCAATTATATGCTTTTACCTAAGCATAATGACTGAGTGAATGAATGAACGGATGAATGGATGAATGAACGCCACTTTACAAAAAATCATCCAGGACATAAAATAAACCCAAACTGCTCATGTTTGATTTTAATTCTGTGTCTATGAAACAGTGAGTGCAGAAACAAAAAAACTCCAGGACCCAGTATGAAGCCCTGAGGAATACCTCATATAGCTAATTGCTCTTTAACGTCTGAGTTATATCACATCAGTCAATGCATCATTATTTGGTTTTTTTTATTGAGATTTATTGAAACCAGTCAAAATAAATATATTAGACTATTTTCATACTTTACATTTTATAATATTATATTGTAATTAACAGATGATCCTGTTTGCATTACTGGAGTTTTTTTCTGTACATTTTGGTATTTAAATGTAATTGAAATAACAAAAAAAGCTCATATAAACAGACCGACTATTAAACCTTGACGATGACAGTTAGGTTACTTGTATTACTATTTGGTACATCTATTTTACTTTGTAATCATTGATTTAAGGTAATTAATGTTGAAGAAATACATGATTGTTGTGGCCAATGTTATTGCTTTATATATCATCATGTCCAATCTACATGCATATTTTAAGGAAGAGTGTTTAAAATATAATCTAGAAATAGAAACAATTATGACCAGTGTCCTCTTGTTAAGTCAGCTTGCGGTTTTATTATAAATAGTACATTTTCATATTTATTTTCAATTGTTTTTTGTTTAGGAATACAAAAAAGAGGAGGCCCCAGAATTGAGCCCTGAGGTACACCACACTAGTAAAACGCATTTTTATTTGATCTTTTGATGAGATAACACTGTTTTGTTTGAGACAAAAAAACAAAACAAAAAAAACCCCAACGTATTTCTTTATTTTTTAACTGAAAACTAATTGTCATTGTTGTTTTATTTTCCTTGTTGGACTTTTTGCATTTGCACGTTGGCGTACGAAGCGAGTGGGAGCCGGTACCGGACGGGGAAAAAAGAAGAGGAATGAAGCAGAACAACACCAGACTTCCTCACCTCGGTGGAAAGCGAGTGAGATGACATTTGTGGGGGTCAAAATACTGTGTGGGCTGTGGCTCGGCTCTGACATGCCCCCTGAGGTGCGGTGTTTCTGGCCAGCAGTGCTTACTTACCACGGATTAATATAAAAAGCCAAAAGATAGTCAGTCCAAAGGCAGGATGGCAGTAGGGTAAGGAAGGCAAAGAGGCTTCTTCGCCTGAAGGGGGTTCAAAATAAAGATAAAAAATAAATAAATAAATAAAATAAAGACAGTCAACAGGAACACAAAATAAAGAGAACAGACACCAGGGGGCGACAGAACATGGTGCTCCATTAGTAAAAGAGGCTTCACATTAGTGCTGAACACAGAGTTAATGCATCATGCAGCTCGGAGAGAGTCCCGCCGTCTCTCCGCGGGACAACGGGCGTCTGTTCACTTGCCGCCGTCAATGGACGCTCTGTCTCTTTAAAAAAAAAAACCCCAAACCATCCTGAGCCTGACATCACCACATCCCCCCACACCCACCCACCCCCCCCCCCCCCCCCCACCACCCTTCCCACCCACAATGCAACACTGAGCCCGGGGCCCTCAGCGTGAACACAAACAGTGGTCAGTTTGTCAGTGGGTGGTGTCGTCACACCATCACGACCCCACTGATGCACAGACGCTCCAAAAAAACCAACGACTTAAGAGGTTTTTAAAACTGTTTTGTTTGTTTTTTTCAAAATTATCTGCAATTTTCTTCACATTTAGAACTGGTTCAACACATTTATGTCGCCGCTGCACAATATTTGGAACTATTTATTTCAGTTGTAAGTGGTTTTTTTGTACTGGAGCTGCACTTTAACGCCTTAGATTTTGACAAAAACAACACTATTATTTTCTAAATTATTGTTTTCTATAACAAGATACTCATCAAGACCTCAAAGCCCTTTTCTTCACAGTGTATGGTCAGAAAAAGTATGTTAACTTGATTTATTGTTTTAAAAAAGGTTACTTGCTTTATAACGAAGTTCAAATAATTTGAGATAAAATTGTCAGATTAAAAACTCGGTGGACGCACGTTAGTAAAGAAAAGAGGGCCGAGTATCGAGCCCTGAGGTACACCACACTGGATATTAAATCAAACAACTTGGTCCATTCTGAGGTTTGTTGAACGAAGTCAAAGTATTACGTCTCAAGTGACAAGTATGTACTTTGTGTCAAAAAAAGACATTGAATGCATGTAAATTAGACAAAAGAAGGGAAACCAACACTGAGCCTTGAGGTACACCACGTTACTGCGCTGACTGTACAATGAATGTTTCATAAGAGGAGCTGGAAGCAGATGTTGTGTGTCAACAAAAGTGCAGTCTTGTTTTTCGGGTAGTATTTAAATTAGAAGGTCACATCTACTTCCCACACATCTATTAATATCCTGAGCTGCCAGATATTGACGACACGACTTTCTCCACTTTCCGAAAGGCACAGTGTACGACACAGCTCCCTGTAAACAAGGGTTTCATTGTTGCTTGTTTATGAGCTGCACTTTTTATATCTGCACAGCTGTACATCATCTGACAACAAATACAAACACTATATTTGTTAAATCCATGTCTTTTTTTTTATTTTATTTTTTTCGAGTTTTGATGAAAGTTTGGTCTGTTTAGAAGAGAGGATAATAATTTGACTTTTGTGTTTGCTGCATAAATAACTGATAGCGAAAACAAGAAGGAACACCACATTAGATAACATGTAATTTTATGTTTTTATGAGATTTAATGGAAGCAATAATAATATTTTGATCTGTTTTTTTTCTTACACGGTAACTAATTTAGCTTCTTTATTCAGTACGTGTGTGAAAAGAGAAACAGGAAGTTTCCAATATATCAGCGACTCTTGATTGTTTCGTGAGATTTGAGATTTAATCTTAGTAAATACAGTTCGGAGAGGACTGCACACGCTGTTGGCTGGAAAGATAAGCACTTGTTAAATTCATCTTTAACATTTTTCTAAATGAAAATTAAAGGTGTTTTTTGTTTTTGTTTTTGTTTTTTGTTTTTTTTCCCCCCTGCATCAGTGGGGACGTGGAACGTTGTCGCCTCACCACACTGAACACCGGCCGACATGCACAGTCAAAGCGATAAACATGACTCCACCGCCACGGCACGAGGAACACACTCTGATGGAAATGTGCGTTTAGTGATGGAGGGTCGGATACGACAGCAGATGGAAACCAAGGTTCTGCCTTCACTGACCGTCTTTCAGCTCTTATATTAATCACAAACCTCCCAGTCTCGGCTGTTTTTGTCCTCGACATTAATCTCACACCTCAAACACGGGCTTGATTTGCAAAATTTGGGTTAACGCACCCCCCCCCCTCTTTTTTTTTTGTGCATTAGGTGGCAGTAATGAGTCAGTTTGTGCGGGCATCTGTTGTGGACAGGAAAGTCACCCTCAGAGACTCTACGCTGCCCCCAGTGTACAGATGTGGCATTACTCGATTCTTAAACACTTTATAACTTAATGGCGTTTTCAGATTGTGAGACTGCTACGAAACAAAATTCTTTATGTAAAATGATTGTGACATTTTGGACTTTTTGACCCCTTCCCCGGCTCTCTGGTGCCCCCAGTGGAAGCTCACCCCCCCCCCCCCGGACACAAACGGACCCTCCTGATCTATAATCGACATCCAAACTGAGCTGAAAACTGAAGGGAACCTTCTAAACACTCAAACGTCTCCTCAGATCGACGGCCTGAGGACCTTTCAACACGTTCCAGCGCCACACAGGAGAACAGAGAGGCGTTCCGGGGAGGGGGGGGGCGCGTACGTACCAGTTATAAGGAAGTTTTCCGTCACGCTCGAACGAGGCAAAGTTGACGAAAGTCTCTGCTCCGCACTCTCTAAAAAAGAAAGAACGAAAAAAAAAAATAGAATTACAGACGAGGTGAGAAAACATCTGAAGCGGTTTGAGGAAGTCCCATAGAGCTCATGACTCATGAAGAAAAAGAAGAAGTTTGGGGGAGAAAATAACCGAAAACTTAGGTTTTATGATCCGAAGTGGAAATAGCTGAGTTTGCAGAAGTGGGGGGGGGTAAAAAAAATTTAAATGTAAAAATTATCCAAACATACGACGAGTTTCGAAAATGTGAAAATGTAATATAGTAATTAAAAAAAAAAAAAGTTAGCAAATAATTAATGTATAAACAAAATGAATGTAAAACCTTAAATAAGATTAAACAAAAAATACTTCAATGTAAAAAAAACACATTTTGGAGAAAAAAAACAAACTAAAATATATATACTTTTACAAATGTTTTATTAAATAAAAGTGTTACCGGCTGAGCTGCAGGTGCTTCTTACGGAGGACGAGCAGAAACAGGACGAGGAGGCTGATGAGCAGGATGCTGAGGACGGCCAGAGCCGAGATCGCCGCCACGCTCGGGTTCATCTCTTTAGCTGCTCACACACACACACACACACAATTAGAGCTGGTCAGGTGTGTGTGTGTGTGTGTGTGTGTGTGTGTGTGTGAGAGAGAGAGAGAGCGCCCCCTGCCTGTGGTGCTGATGCTGATGTAGGCCCGCCTGCTGGCTGTACTGTAGCTGAAACTCGTCACGCTGCAGTTGTAGCTGGACGACGGCGTCAGACCAGAGACGGTCACCACGTGAGAGGAGGAGGTCAGGGGGTCGTGGGTCTGGGCGGAGAACGCACCATCATCATCATCATCATCATCATCATCATCATCATCATGTTTCTACCCAATTTCATTTTTCAATGATTATAAATGATCATTTCATCTCCCAATTTGACTTTCATCCAAATTGTTACTTTTTTTTTTCTTTTGAGTTTGATTTCCAGAACATTTCTGCCTATTTTTCATCGCGTTTTAACTCAAAGTTATTTCTGGCTCCTTCATTTTTTATTTATTTATTTATTTATTTTGAGCGGTTGTCTCTCGGTTGGAGAGGTTGCAGGTTGGATTCCCCCCCACCTCCCACTGCCCACACGTGAACCCGAAATGACTTCCAACAGATGGATTGAGCCCCTTACAGCTGCCTCTATTGGTGTGTGTGTGTGTGTGTGTGTGTGTGTGTGAACGGCTGTCTGGGATCAACAGTGTAACGCTCTATAGGACCAAAAGGGTTAAATCAGTTAAATTAATTTACCATTTGTCGGACGTTTTTAACTATCTACTTTTTGGTTTAGCTTTGTTTCATTTTTTTTTTTTACATTTTGAATCAGTTTAGGCTTCCTTTTCTTAATTTTTATGACAAAAACCACATGATCTACATCAGTGTTTTTCAACCTTTTTTGAGCCAAGGCACACTTTTTTGTTTGGAAAAATCTCGAGGCACACCACCACCACCCGCAAATGTTAAAATCTTGAACATCTGTAGCCTACATTAACAATATAAAGTCATTCTCATCAAAGTTTTATCAACAGGAATCAAATAAATACAGAAAAAAAGTATTTCCCAATTTCTTTTTTTTAATTTTTACTCACTCAGTGTGAAGCCTGGACCTGTTTGAGCTGAGATCCTGGTTCACATTCTTCCTTTTCAAAAACTTCTCCATCACCATCACTGACACAGTACTTTGGTACAAGATGGGAGCAGCCGCAGGTGGTGGCGTTTAACCAGACTGACGTCTGTCAGTTTCGATTTCACCAGCAAATTTATGTGCTGCCATCTATTGGCGAAGAGTATTTATACATGATTACTCTGCAACACACTGCTCTCACAGCGGCTGTGAGACCAAATGATTTTTAGAAAAAAATGTGAAATTGGATAATTTCCCACGGCACGCCTGACTAGATCTCACGGAAACACCAGTGTGCCGCGGCACAGTGGTTGAAAAACACTGATCTACGTCACCCTTAAAAGAAGGGAGTAAACAGAAAGTAGATCCTGTCTGCTCCCAGTGAACGGGAGACAGATCGTGGACCTGACGCCTCACAGCAGGAGGTTCCGGTGTTACCTTGAGCTCCTTGCTGCCTTTGCAGGCCCTGCAGACCACCTGGTAGAAGTCCACCACCCCCTCCTCGCTCCACAGCAGGGTGACGGAGGAGTGCGTGGCGTTGATGGCGTACAGCGAGCGGGGAGGCGCCGGCTCTGCGGGGAGAAAACGGGAGGCGGTGAGGCAGGTGGGTCCTCGGCTCTGGTGTGAGCGAGAGGCGGGGTCGGCGAGACGAGAGTGGGGGGGGGGGGACGCTCTGCGCACGTGTTGGACGCGAAGACGAACGCTGGCGGGGAGGGGGGGAAAAAACGACGACTCGGCAACGGCGTGCCCGAAGGAGGAAGTCACAAGTTTCACATACACTCTGCTGCTCAGTGGCACCAGCTGTCTTACACACACACACACACACACACACACACACACACACACACACACACACACACACACACACACACACACACACACACACACACACACACTCCACCGCCTTTTTTTCCTCTCCAATTACAATATGTTCCTTTTAGCTCCCCTTTTAAACATTTATTATTTCATTGAATAGAACCGTTTAACTGTATGGGAGAACAAAAATGTGTGTGTGTGTGTGTGTGTGTGTGTGTGTGTGTGTGTGTGTGTGTGTGTGTGTGTGTGTGTGTGTACCCAGTTTGATGATGTTGGACGTGGAGGTGTTCCTGCTGCGCTCGGTGCACGCCGTCACCGTCAGGTTGTAGATGTCGCCCGGTGGCAGCGGGAGGCTGGCGCGCATCACGTTGCGAGTCACCTGGAACACACAAGCACGCGTCCACAAAAAAAACAAAACAAAAAAAAAATCACTCCACGCCCGGAACGCACAACGATCCCACGTGTAAACACGTCGCCGCGCGACGCGACAATCCAGAATACGTCGTCTGAAATTGAGGCGCGTCAAGTGATGACAGCGTGTCACAACGTGTTACGATACGTCACACGTCAAGTCACATGGTAACACATCCCAGAGCCAGTAACTGAAAAAGTGCAATAAGCCACAATTACAGGAATTGTGTCAGAGATGCTCCAGTAACTGGTTATTAGTAGAAAGCTTTTAGTCGGAGGTTCCCGGGCTGCGGCTCCTCTCTGTGTCCTGCTCACTGCAACCGCTGAGCCTCAGAGTGTCGTCAACACGACGACTCCAGTTACAAACTCCGCGTTGGGCAGTGGCGCGGTAGAAGCTGGACACTCACGTCCACGGAGAAGCTCCTCTCGGCTCCTCTTCTCCCCACCGCCGACACCTGCCAGTGCAGCATCCGAGAGTGAGACAGGTCGATGAAGAGCTCGCCGTACGTCCAGCGCACGTACAGCACGCCCTGGGAGTAGTCCACCGAGGAGATATGAGGAGCTTCAGGAGCTACAGGAGGAGAGGAGGAGGAGAAGGAGGAGGAGGAGGAGGAGGAGGAGGAGGAGGAGGAGCAGACAAAACAGAGGGTCAGCTGAGGAAGAATCCTCTATTCCCGCAAATATGTCGTGAAACTCTCTCGGTACCTGTAACGAAGCTCACGGTGGTGCTGTCGCAGCAGCTGAGTGGCGGGTCGCCCCACGTCACCATGGAAACGCGGAAGTTGTAATACCAGGCGGGCAGCAGGTCGGTGACCCTCTGAAACCCAGAACGACCAGTCAGAAACCCGTCAGACGTCCCCCCCCCCCCCCCCCCCCCCCCCCGCCCACGGCGGTACCGCAGGCCCCTTACCACGGAGGCGATGACGGAGGCGGTGGCGGCGATCTCGTAGTAGGTGGTCCACTCGGACGCCAGCGTGACGGGGTTGAAGAAGAACGTCTGCAGGACGTACTTCCTGAAGGACACGTGGTACGGCCGCTGCCAGCTCAGGATGACCGCCGTGGGACCCAGGGGGTACACCGCCAGCTCACGCACCCCGGTGGGCTCTGACACCCACACACACACACACACACACACACACACACACACACACACACACACACACACACACCTGGTGAGTTCGGGGGGGGGGGGCGGAGCCTAACTGCTGATCAATGACAGCAGGTGCGATGCTCACCGATGTCGATGATGACGGGCTCCGACGGCGGGCTGAAGAGCGGCCCGTTCGTGTGGAAGACAATCACACGGTACTGAGCGCCCGGGGTCAGGTTAGTGATGATGTCACTGGTCGTGTTCTCCTGACAAACAAACAAACAAACAAACAAACACAGATGAGCAAAAAAAAAAAATCTAGCTTCTTATTGTGCCAACGTCGTGTTAACTTGTGCTTGTTGTGTAGCTGATGTAGATGTTGTGATATGTAGCTGTAGTTATGGTTGTATAGATGATGGAGTTGTAGTTGTGTAGACGTTGCGTAATTGTGTGATGTAGCGGTAGTTGTGTAGATGTTGTGTAACCCCGCCGTCGCTGTGTCGGGGGTTATGTAGATGTTACCTCGCTGCCGTTGTAGTTCTGTTGAACCGCACTACACTAAATGTTGTGTAGTTGTGTAGTTGTGTCACCTCGGTGCAGTAGGTGCTCTCCATCCTCTGGCTCAGGCTCGGCTTCAGGCAGGTGGTAGAGACGACCGACACCACGCTGCCGTTGTGGCTCTGGATGGGCGGCGCCCAGGAGACGGCGGCGGTGCTGGAGTCCAGCAGGCGGACGCTGACGGCCTGGGGACGCTCACGGAGCTCCTCCAGCAGCTCGCCGCCGGGACCTGCGACACAGAGACACACGGGGACGTCACAACACGGCGCTCACGGCAAGGAGGGGGCGAGCAGGCCAGCCGGGGGCGTACTGAGGTAGAAGGTGAAGCCGGTGTTGCTGCTGCTCTCTCGGGCCTCGCAGTCTCCCGACAGGCTCAGCGTGGTCACCCGGACGCGGTACGTCCCCGACTCCACCAGCTCAGTGAAGAACTCGTGGGTGTTTGAATCCACCGTCGCCGTTTCTGTCGAGTTTCCTGCAAGAAAGAAACGATTGTCACTTTAGTGTCGTTGTAGTGTGACAGTGTAGTGTGATAGTGTAGAATGTCACTACTGTATGTTGTTGTAGTGTGTCATTGTAGTGTGTCATTGTAGTGAATCAGTGTAGTGAGTCATTGTAGTGTGTTATTATTATGTGTTGGTATAGTATGTCATTGTAGTTTGACATTGTAGTGTGTCACTACAGTGACAATTACTATTGCTATTGTAGTGACTCATTGTAGTGAATCAGTGTAGTGACTAATGGTAGTGAATCAGTGTAGTGTGTCATTGTAGTGAATCAGTGTAGTGTGTCATTGTAGTGAATCAGTGTAGTGACTAATGGTAGTGAATCAGTGTGGTGAGTCATTGTAGTGAATCAGTGTAGTGACTCATTGTGGTGAATCAGTGTAGTGATTCGGTGTAGTGAGTAATTGTGGTGAGTCAGTGTAGTGATTCAGTGTAGTGTGTCATTGTAGTGAATCAGTATAAGGACTAATGGTAGTGAGTCACAGTAGTGAATCAGTGTAGTGAATCAGTGCAGTGAGTCATTGTGGTGTGTCAGTGGGATATCAGTGTGGTCTCCATGGTTACCGTCTCTGAAGACGTAGACGTTGAACCCGTCGTACGCGGTGGGCGGCCGCGGCGGCAGCCACCGCAGCTCCAGCAGGATGGGGGGCAGCCTGGTGGGGAGGACGGAGGGTTCGGGGGGGAGGCTCATGGCCGACCCCGGCTCGTTGGAGTCCTCGTACTCCGGCAGGACGCCGTTGACGAAGTCCTCGTCGGTGGGAGACACCTCGCTGGGGTCCGGCCAGTAGCTCTGAAGCTCCGCCCCCTCCGCCTGGCTCCGGTTGGCAGCGGCGGCGGCGCTCTCCGTGACGTTGTGGGTGGAGTTAAAGGGGGACTGAGTGACTCCTGCCACCTCCTCAGCGTGCTGCGCCTCCTCTTCCTTCACCTCCTGCTGCTGCTCCTCCTCCGGCTGCTCCATCAGGGGGGCGTCCCGAGCCTGTCGGGAGGACCTGTGGGGGCCCTCGGGGGAGAGAGGCGCCTCCCCGGGGGGCCTCCGACTCAAGTGGATGATTTTATGGGAGACGTTGAGGGGGGGGTAGGGCACTGTGGGGGAGGGGAGCAAACAAACAAATCCAAAAATCACTACAAGTCTTTGTGACTTCATTATATTATCAATTTTCTGTTTTAATAAACGTATTCTCTCTGTGTGTGTGTGTGTGTGTGTGTGTGTGTGTGTGTGTGTGTGTGTGTGGCCTGCAGGCTGGAAACACTCATAAAGACACTGATGTCATTTGTGCAGCATCAATAATTCACAGGAAGTGTCACCGCTCGTTAATAGGATGCCGTTAATAGGATGCCGTTACCACGGCGACATGCCGTCGGGTGACCACGAGTCCCAACAGGAAGTGACTCTCACACCGGGGAATCACTCAGGTTGAATGGTGTTTCCACGAACGGGGTAAATAACTGGAAGATTCACCTGTGCGGTGGTGTAAAGGTGTGTGCGTGACGTCGCTACGGGCGACCAGCGGGGTCTGAAACGTGGTGACCTCGGAGATGAGCTGGAAGGTGATGTTCTGGTAACACGTCCCCGGCAACCAGTGCTTGAACACCGTTTTCCCTTTGTAGAAATCTGCACACAAGAGCAGCGAAAAAAACACATACGTTTCCTCCCGACAGCAAAAACATGAAACGACGACATCGCCGTGGTTCAAATATTAGCTTGTTTCAGGGAGACACAGCTTCAAAATCTCTTTTTTTTATGTGATCATGGATAATTAGATATTTGACATTTTTTTGCAGGAATGAATTTTTAGAATTCGAAAAACAGGGATTTCGTCATTAAAGTTTTGAAAATCAAATGCAAAAATTCAGAAAATTCAGAATATTAAAATGTGATTTGTCACTACTGAAGAAAACTAAAATGCCAAATATTTTGTCTTCAGTTGTCTGAAGGAAGTAAATAATGAGTTCAAATCTGAGTCCTGTTTTCTTTTGTTCTTTACAGATTGTTGACAAACGAAACACAACGACATCTTGGTATTTGTGCCTGATAATAGTAGAATAATCAAAGAATTATTTTTTTTTTTTCCCTGACCGTTTTGTGTTTTCTTCATTGCTTTGGGGCGTGAGCAAGGCGACCGTGGAGTCGTACCTTTGTAGAGCATGTACCGTGGCTCCGCCCCCTCGCTGTAGCTGATGTTCACTCTGCTGAAGACGTTCCCGGCCGGCGAGTCGATCTCGAACACGACGCCGGTCTCCGGAGCTTCTCTATAATCTGAGATCTGTGGGTTTCGTACGGGAAGCGGCTCTGAGGGACGGAGCACAAAGCAGCGTGCGTTACAGAAGCAGCTGAGGAGTACGACGATGACGATGACGATGACGATGCATTCTCACTGGTGATGACGGTGGCGGTCCTGGTGGGCCGCGACCACCCGGCCCCTCCTCGGCGCAGCAGCAGCAGACTCACGCCGTAGCTCAGCCCGTGGAGCGACGCGTTGAACAGCAGCGGCTCGCCGACGTCGTCGAACGGAAGCACGAGCGGCCGCGCCTCGCCGGAGACCTGCGCAGCGTACGAGGTCACGTTCTCCTCCAGGTCGGCTCGCTCCAGCGTCGCCACGATCTGACCGTCCTGGTTCAGCGACGCCCGGAAGGCCCACGAGCTCTGCGGGGAGAGAGGGACGTCCGGATGGACGGTACGGCGTCGTCAATACCAAATAACAGACATGGGTATGGACAGACGGCGAAGTGGGGTTGATCTTACAGGTGGCAGTTGACCACAAGTATCGGGAAAATATCGACTGGGAGTCATGAAGGACTTTTTTTTTTGTCTTGGACCTTAAAGAAATGGGGAGGACGGCTCTGTAAGAGCGGTACGGCGGTACGACGATACAGCGTCATCAATACCAAATAACAGACATGGGTATGGACAGACGAAGAAGTGGGGTTGATCTTACAGGTGACGGTTGACCACAAGTATCGGGAGAATATCGACTGGGAGTCATGAAGGACTTTTTTTTTTGTCTTGGACCTTAAAGAAATGGGGAGGACGGCTCTGTTAGAGCCGTCCTCCCCATTTCTTTAAGGTCCAAGACAAAAAATGGGGAGGACGGCTCTTACAGAGCACACGGATGGTTTTGCATCACACTTCTTTTGGCTTCATCAACTGCAGATGAACCAGAGTTTTTTTTTTTTTTACCCCCCCAATCAATAGGCCCGGATGACAAAAGGAGTCCACGTCTTCTGATCCAACTGGCACGGCGGATCTGAAGAGGCACAAAAGAGCCAAAATTGCTCTTTACGATGCGTAAAGCAGAAAATCACTCCACAGGCGACGACCCAAGGAGGCATTTCGCCACACTCGGACAGGAAGTCCTCACCCACAGATGAACTGCACCGCTTCTTTTTCCAGGCTTGAGGATAATATTGCTCCCTTTTGTAGGACAAAGGGGGTCAACGTAATTTTTTTGCGTTTGCCGGTCAAACTTACCGATGTAAACTATAGAAACGAGTGACGGTAAACAAATGTAGCGCGTTGCATTAAGAACCCAATAAAGTGGCTCCATGTGTTTCTGCTGTTGTCGGTAAATCAACCAATTTGTGACATGTTGTGGCCGATGTTGATATCACTGTTGACGTTATTGTTTTGTTAATATTGTTTGCGGCCTCCCCCTTATGTTCGTTCTGAGATAAGATTGAGGAGATAAAATGTTATTAAAAGTCACCACAGAACGGTCCTGCTGCAGTCTGATGACCTGATCCCGGTCCTGATATTAGATCTGATCCCGGAGCTGAGCTCCTCCCGCTGCGTGTTTCTGGTGTAACTGTCATTAATGGGATTACATCTGTACTCAGATCAGTGAGAGCAAACAAACATGTGTTTTTTTTTTTTCTTTTTTTCCATGTGGGATTATTCTTCCTCGGGTCTGACCCACATTTATAAACTGTGACACAATGTAATTCACCACCACAAAACACAAAACACAGCAGTCAAACCGATGAATTAAAATAATAGCTTGCATTGATGACGACGTTTTATAAGTAGAAATCAATCACAATTCATTGTGTTTTTTCACTTGTGGTAACTCGACAGCAAAACGACCAAAAAGAGTGAAGAAATGTCAAAATTGACAGACAAAAACAAATTACAAGATTTGCAAAACGTTTTCCTAATAGTCTGTTTTAGTGTCACATAAACCGACGACGAAAAGAAACAAACAAATTCAGAAAAACTTGACGGAAACTGACGTCAAAATTTCACAGTGTTAACTGTCTCAATATAAATAAAACAAAGGGTGGACATGCCACACTGTGGTCACTGTTACCATGGGAACAGTAAACTAGTAATATTGAGGACCAAAAGAGGTAAAATTAAAAAAAAAAAGAGAGAGAGAGACACCGTGATTCTCAGCAAAAATCCTGAGGGACTACTTTCACAGGCGCATGAACACAGAGAGGAGCTGTGGTCAGAAACAGTCGTCACTCGTCACCAGCAGGCTGCTGATCCTCCGTCGCCATGGCAACTGAGATGAAAGGCAGAGCCACGCTTTGGGGGAGGGGTTACCATAGAAACGGTGCCAAGGCCGCCATGAATGCTAATGTCTCCCCCCTTGTGAACCTTCGGCGGGGGCGAGAGACCGAGACCAGGTCTACATCGGAGACCAGTACCAGGTCAGGGATCAGGGACTGAAAATGGAACTAAGATCAGACCCATGTAAAAAAAGCAAGTTGAATTGATAAACCCAGACTGAGACCAGGACTCCATCAGAGACTAGTTTAACCTTTTGATTTGATCCTCCACTGTTAAAACAGTCCAACTGTTTTTTAATTCTACCTTCAAAAAGTGTTTTATTGGCGGTGTTACTCTCCTGTGTGAAAACCTGCTGCCAGTCCCTCCACCTGGACGACGTTATGATACTGATGGAACTCAAAGCAGCTGCTCTAACGTTTCCACCCTGAAGTCACAGAGGTGGATGTTACACAATAAACTGATGACAAACACGCAGCAAGAGCATCGGGTGCTCCATCGGCAGCTGACAGGTTTATCGTTGTGAATCTCCTCAGACGTCGTCTCTGAGGGTGGAGGTGATGAAGGAGGACGAGGAGGAGGAGGAGGGTGGACAAAGGCGAGACTGACGAGAGCGTGATGTAGTACAAGTATCCAGGGATCAGTGCAGACTGAAGTGGGAGAGATGGAAAGGCTAAATGGCGTTAGCCTTGAAGCTAGCATAAGCTGACAAATTCATCCCCGTGGCTTGAGCAGTCTGTCGTCTGAAGCAGGGAAAGTGTAAAAATAACTGCAGATAATCATTTAAAACCTCCCAAAGAGCTAGGGCTATGCCAAGGCTAACTCCGTTAGCCTCAGGGCTAACTCCTTTGACTAACTAAAGTCATCAAACTTTATTAAATTTGGCCTGCGTGACATCATCATCTCATAATAAACTAGTTCTACCTTTAAAACCTCAGAATCACTTTATTAATCCCTGGAGAAACTATTTATCAACGCAGCTCAAACAAAATGTTTCAAGCTCTAATGCAACACAAACGATTGGGACTATTTAGTGCGGAGTAGGATGCAGCTTCACAGAGGTGTGAATCACCTGCTCCCACCGAGGAACTGCTGTTCGTTGTTTAGATGCCGCGGTCAATGACGTTCTTGTTCTCGGCGAGCTGGCGTTTCTGTTTCTGTGTTTTCAGCGTAAAATCCGTCCAAACAGTGACATGTTGTCATGAAAAGTTGGTTAGCACAGTGCTGCTGCGCTAGCCTGCGCGCTGGGAAGTTATTTATCTCCAGGGCTAACTCCTTCAAGTTCAGGGCTATCTTTTTTGTTAGCTTTAATGCTAACTCCTTCAGCTTTAGTGATAACGCCTTTAAAAAGGTCACATTAAACAGCTTTTCAACACTTTCACATGCGTCTCATTCGTCCAAAAACTTTGCATTTAAAGTGTTTTGCCCCAAATCCAGCTTTTCCTTGATTTTCCTTCATTTGAACATTGGATCATAGGAGCTACATTCAGAATCTGTTGTGTCTGTGTGAGCTGGACTGGCTCCGCCCACACATACCCATCTTGGGAAGAGGAGGAACGGCTTCCTCTTGTGGTGCCATGTGCCAGAGCAGAGCTGCCTGATTGTGGGAGGAGTCAAAGGGGGGGTGACCTACCTTGATTGGGATTGGCCAAACCCCCGATGTAACTGGGACTGGGACTTTAGATTTGTGGCTAACTCCTTTAGCTTCAGGGCTAACACCTTGAGCTTCAGGGCTAACTCCTTTAGCTTTAGGGCTAACACCTTGAGCTTCAGAGCTAACTCCTTTAGCATCAGGGATAACACCTTTGTCATTTTTGATAGCAGAATCATGATTCAGCACTTTTTCAGATAAAAGTTCCAAACTGCAGCTGTTTCTGTTCCCGTCTTGAGTTAAATCTGCACTTTCCCGAAAGGAGTCCTGCAGAGGGCTTCAGCGGAGGAACAAAAGGTGAGTGACAGCTCTCTCCTCCATTCATACAACAATGTGACCTCCCACTGAAAGCAGCTTTTCTAAAGAAAACACTGACACAAAGAGACAAAAAGCAAAGATCCCACTCAACAAAACCACATTTTCAAGAACCGACTGAGCTCACCTCATATTATTCTGCCAGAACTTCATTCAATCGACAACATTTACACGGAATCTCAAGTGAAAATGCATCGTTTTTTGTTTCAGAAAAGTTTTACACAGTGTTTAAACACTAAGTTGTTGACAGCCATGTCCATTTTACACTGAAACATGAAAAACACTAAAAACTGTGTCGTTAACATGCCAGGCCACAAGTTGGTGCTGTTACTGGTTTTTGCAATGCAACCACACACACACACACACACACACACACACACACACACACACACACACACACACACACACACACACACACACACACACACTCACACACACACACACACACACACACAGAACGATACGCTGTGAACTTTACCAATGACGAGTCCACAGACATTCATATGGACAGACGACCAAGTTGGGTTGTTTTTTTTCAGCATTATCGATTTGAACGATTGGATTTCAAAGTATATTTAACACATTTGGAAGGATTATTAACTGTATCTGGCACAAAAACATAAGATATATTAATATATTGGACACAATAATAAAGTTCAAATGCCACTTCATAGATGACATTGGTGAGTGATGCGTTCAGGAGCTCGTTAACGTGTCAGAAAGCAGCTTCCGACACGTTAACGAGCTGCGGGGCTCCTCCATTAGCCACGTTACATGCTTTTTCAGCATTAATGCATATTTTTGATGACTTTTATTTTTGTCATGTTTTCCTCCTCTGAACTATGCTGTATTTTGGGCGCCACCATCTTGGATGTTTTGCAGCCCTCCTATTGGACCAGCAGCTTACATGTGACTCAAACGCAGCGCGCATAACAACAATATCATTGCGATGGTATAAAATAGTGCTGACTTTAAACACGGGTTTTAAAAAAAAACAAACCACAGGATTACAAATGGAGAACCTTTGACTTCGTATACCTTTATAACGGTGTAAAGACATTATAGAGTCTCCATGTGGGAGCGGGAGAACGCCGCTTTGACCGCTTTGAGTGATGCGTTCAGGTGCATCACGTAAGATCGCCTTCCGATAGGGCGCATGTGCTTTCGGTACGTTCACCACACGGTTACAAAAAAATTTTTTCTGAGAGTTTCTGGGAGCCGGTTCCAGGTTCTGGCAGCAGAACCAGTTTCAGTGTTTAAACTGATTAAAGTCACAGATTTTGTCCGTCTGCTGACTCGCTGATTAGTGCTCAGATTATCGCAGCACTTTCACACCAGCAGATTAACCCCGACGATGCTGCACCCAACAACAAATCTAATGCCCCCCCCCCATTGCTCCTCCTCACAGAGCCCAGGACCAGAAACCCCAAAACAAATCCACCAGTCACTGTTCTGGACCTGCTTTCTCTCAGTCGGTCTGATTTTGTTGGTTTGGGAATCAGACAAATGGCCCTGCGTGATAAGAGCAACACACTGATCCACCGAAATGTTTCTGTTTGTAAACCAACACGTTTCTCTCTGAGGTGAAACGTCGTCAGTCGTCTGAGGTCACGTTCACAGTTCAGAGGAAAGAAAGATGAAATAAATCTCATCTTCACAGTTTGTGTTGCCGATTCAGAGCCCGGGAGATTATTATTGTTATTGTTTCACTTCAGATCTCCAAGTTTGTCACTGACTCAAATAGAAATCTGCATCTGAACTTTAAAAATGATAGAAACTCTTTTTTTTTTTTTTTTTTACTCCTTTCTATTTGCCAAAACTGAAACTTTGAGGGAAAACAAATGTGTCATTTGTCCTTTTATTAACATGATTCATTCTCTTTGGTCCAAAACGTTCCTATAATTTATCACTATCATTCTCACCTTACCTTAAAATGAATAATTGTATAAAATAGCCTACTTTAATGGATCATTTCATTATTTTGTCTTTTTCATGTAGAACACATTAAGAAAATCACAAACTGATAACTTTGCAGCTTGTCAAATAACTTATAATAATGAACATGAAGCAGTAATTATATTCTCACATTTTACTTTAAAATGCTTATTTGTTTATCAAATTGTGTCTGTTTTTAGATTTTGATTCAAGACGTCTGATTTTTAAAAATGTTTTCAAAAGGTTTGATGCCATTCGTTAACAATTTAATTCCCTTATTTATTTATTTTGCTTATTCTATTTTCTTTTTAAACTATATTCAGATTTATTTTCTCAGATGGATTGTGAAATTTCTCACTATGTACGTATGTATGTATGGTGTGATTGATTCACAATGATCAGCTTGTACCTTGTGTGTTTCTTTCAATGTGTGTGTGCGTGTGTGTGTGTGTGTGTGTATTGTGTCTTAATCTGAGGATGTGTTGTGGTATGTGATGCACTTCTGTGTGTGCGTGTGTGTGTGTATTGTGTCTTAATCTGAGGATGTGTTGTGGTATGTGATGCACTTCTGTGTGTGCGTGTGTGTGTGTGTGTGTGTGTGATGCTGCAGCCGACTGACCCACTTTCTGCAGGACGCCCGGAGCCGCTTTCTGCCTCGCGGCCGCTGCTGACATACCGCAGCAGTACGGAGACACGCGCGCGCGCGCGCGCGCGCGCACACACACACACACACACACACACACACACACACACACACACACACACACACACACACACACACACACACACACACACACACACACAGAACCGATGCCGGTATGACCGAACAAAGCCTCCCGCCGCTCTGCCGCTCCGCCGCCTGTCTGGAAGGCGGCGGAGCGGCAGCGGCAGCGGCGCGGCGGGGGGTTGGGGTGGTGGGGGGGACCCCTTTCCCTCGTTCCCTCCCAGATGCAGCGGCCCTTACCTGGATGAGGACGAGCAGGTGCGCGGCCAGCATCAGCGGGGCCAGCATGGCGGCGGAGAGCTGCGGCCTGAGCGGCGTCAGTCCGCCGCGCATCCAAACATCCAAACAAAGAGGCTGCTCTGCCGCACCGCCGCGACGCGCCGCCCCCCGCTCTGCGTTTTGCGTCCGCCGCTCTAACGGCTCCTCTTCGTCAGCCTCTTCATCATCACCCTCGGCACCGGCTGCGGCTGGAAGCGGACCCGCGGGCTGTGGCAGGAGGCAGGCCGGGCTGCGGGGGCCATGCCGCGGCCTGGAGACGAGCAGGAGGTCGGTGTCGGTCAGCGGGATGAAGCTGCTGCTGCGCGGCGTCGCCCCGCCCTGAAGCTCCGGAGGCTGCATGGAGACACGGAGGTCCTTCCTCCTTCCTCCTCCTCCTCCTCCTCCTCCTCCTCCTCCTCCTCCTCCTCCATCATCTTCTGAAGAAGCTTTTTCCTTCGTTTGAAAACAAATCAAAGCAGATTATAATATTTGCCTCAGTCACTGGATTAACACGTGGTGTTATTTTTTGTTTTGTTTTAATATTTAATCTCTAGTTATTCTTATTGAATCAAACGTATTCCTCAAATAATGGTTACTATTAACTGATCCATTCCATTAGATGCCTCATTTAGAACCATGTTTTTATTTTTATTTTATTTATTTTTTTTACTTATATTTAAACAATTTAATTTACTCATTTTGATTCAAATTAACTTCTGTAAATGTATGTACTATACAAATTTTAAATATCTTATGTATCCTCCATTACTATCCTTTAGGGTCAGGTTCTGTTATATTAAAAACAAACATCTATTCTATGTTCATCACTCTGTGTTCTATATTGTCTCCCCCTGGGATTAATAAAGTATTTATAATAAAAGTAATGGTCATGCTTTTCTTTTCTTACGATCCTAACGTAATGTTTATGTTTTCTTTCATTTTTTGTCGATATATTAGTCAAGTTTTGACTTTCTCCTTCACATTTCTTACTCTTCATTTCTCCTCCTCTTCCTCGTGACCTCCATCACTACGCAGTGTTTTTTTAACATTCACTTTAAAAAACAGAACCACTCAAAACGTTGACGTGTTTGAAACACACGTGGAGCGTTATTCTGAGTTTTTATTGTTTTTGTTTCTTCAGCTGCATTAAAAAAAAGAATTCCTGCTGTCATGACAGAAATATAAATTTCTTATTTAAAATTTTCCTTTTCACAAATTTTTTCCACTTCTGAAGTTCATGTTTTTTTTAATTTTTTTAATTTCATGTTTCATTGATATTTAATCTGTTTGTTTGCCTGTGAGGCCAAGGGGCTGGTTTGTGACGTCACTCTGCCCCCTGCTGGTGGAAACGACACACGGCATTCAAAAACTTCAAAGCGCTTTAACGCCGTGAATCAGAGTGAACCATTGATACACACGTTCACATCCGCCAGGGGAGGCTGCTGCCATGCGGTGCAACGATTTCTGGTTCAGTGTCTTGCTCAAGGACACTTCAACCTGTGGGACACGGTGGAAACGGTCTGACGTCACACTTTGGTGCCTCTCCCCTTCCTTCAATGAACCTGGAGTGACGTGGCGTTGATCATGAAGGGGTTATCAGTGTGTGTGTGTGTGTGTGTGGGGGGGGGGGGGGGGGGCAAAGGTCGTCTCGAGGTCTCCCTGTGACTCTTCAAGTCTCTCTGGATCTGTGTTGAAGCGCCTGGTGACACTCTGACACTCCGACACTGGACTCTTCTCAGAACTTCCTGCTTCAAGTCGACGTTCCATTGATGAAGTCAAACTCACCAGCAGGATGATGATGACTGTTTAAATACGCGATCCGTGTATATTTACATTTCCAGAAGCATTTACTTGAACGGTTTCCCCCTCACTCCTCCCCCTCCTCGTCATAATTAGAGATGTGCGATATTTTTGGTGAAATGGGTTTAAAATAATCAAATTAAGTTATTAAAACTTGTTTGGTGTGTTTTTTAACCACCAAAAACATGAAAAGAGAACATTAAAAAGTTTGAAACAAAGAAAAGCAACTTCTTCAGTCCACCTTAACAAAAAAAAAAAAAAAAAACAAAGTTTCCTCCTTCTGCTCTTCAGGAACTCAACAACAGTGTGTGTGTGTGTGTGTGTGTGTGTGTGTGTGTACTGCAGTTTACTGTGTTCCTTTGTGTTTGTAACTGTGTGTTTGTGTGTGTGTGTGTATAATGTGCGTTACTGCATTTGTGTTTGTTGCCATGTTCATTTCTATGTGTTACATTGTTTCTTACTGTGTGTGTGTGTGTGTGTGTGTGTGTGTGTGTGTGCATGTTTCATAAACTCCACGAGATTCCTTGAAAGAATGATTTGGGTCCACTTCCAGGAAAACACTGTAGTGTGTGTGTGTGTGCGTGTGTGTGTGTGTATATTGCAGTATTTTCCTATATTAGTGCAATCCACAGATTCACTCAGAGTGAAGGAAAGTCCATGTATATATATATATTTTTTTTTTTTTTCTGGTCTCATCACATTTTTGAAATTTGACACCAAAAGCAGATTTACACGTGAACATTTCTATTATTTTCAGCAAAAAAAAAAAAAAATCATCTTGAAAAAGGAAATATTAAAAAAAACTTTTATTAGAAAATATCGCACAAGTTCAGTTTCTGTCATGTCGTAAACGTCACTTTTATTCAACATTTTGTAAATAAAATTATATTTTAATTTTCAGGTTTAAAACCAAGTTGTGTGGGTTCATTACAAAAACAGACAACAGCGCCAACTCTTGGACCATCATGCTAAATACATCGTTTCTGTTGTATCATTACTGAAACAATAACACAATAAACGTTGCAAAACGAGGCCTCAGATTTCTGGATAGAAACATGTTTAAAAAAAAAAGAAGCATTATTATTATAATTTTTTTTTTAATGTTGGAATGTTTTTATATTTTCTTTTGGAATGAATTCATCAAATATTATTGATGATTTAAAATACTCTTTTGTGTGACTCTCCAGGCCGTCAGCAGGAGGTCAGAGGTCAGAGGTCAGGATGTCCTCCAGGACCGACGGGTGCAGGTCGACCGCCGGCAGACTGTCCTGCAGCCGCCGCACCGTGGCGCTCCGTCCTCCGGCGCGCCGCCAGCGGACGAGGCCGGCGAGCGCGGCGCCCTGCGAGCTGAGGGCGTGATCGGCCCGGCAGCGGAACACGTCTTCGGCCGACAGGCCGAGCTCCAGCAGCAGCTCCTCCCAGCGGGCGCCGAGCAGCGCCGCCAGCCGGGACAGCTCCCGGTCCGACGGCACGCGGCGCAGGACGGCCTCCGGGAGGCGCTGAGGCTCTGCGAGGGGAACAAAAAAAAAAAAAATGTTTGGATCAGCCAGATGTGGCGCTGAAGCTTCGGATCGGTGAGTGGGAGAAGCTGAGAGACGCTGAGCTGGTTTGACCTGTATTTTTAATTGTTTGCGGCGCTTCCACAGGCATGAGGTGCAGAAGCAACCTGCGTTTTTATTAGGATCCAATATTTATAGTTTTTAAATGGTTTTGTGATTGTTTTTGTGAATTTGTGGTTCACTGTTGGTTGTTTCATATTAGTTTAATGTCACTCTGGTCACTTTTTTGTCTTTTTTTTTTGCCATCTTGTGCTCTTTTTGTAATTTTAATGCCATTTTTGTGACGTTCTTAGTGATAGTGGAGGAACAAAATGCTCAAATAGACAATAATGACGTCTATGACGGGCCATTTGCCGTGAAGTTATTAAATATAAGGAACCGGAGCGTCTCTCGGTGGAGCGCAGACCTTCGCCAACGCCACATTTAATTATGGTAAATGTGATATAACATATCGATGCCAACAAGGTCGGTGAAGTGGCAACATCACTGTGTGAGACACTGAGCAGGGAGCGTCTCCATGGCAACAGATGCTTTTCTCCTCTGATCTCCTCCATGCCTCTCATCCACTTTGTATGGGACATCTTTTCACAGTTTTTTGGGATTTATTGGTTAGCCGGTTAGTAAGATTGGTCGTAGATGATGACAAGTCATTCCTGAAAATTGTATGCCATTCGAGTAAGTGTTATTTGTGAAAAGTGGTGAAAAACATACATACCAATGAATAAATAAATACACAAAGACTTTGTTGGTTTAAAAAAAACAAAACAAAACAAAACAGTATAATAGAAATGCAAAAGGGACAAGGGGAGAAAAGGGAGTCATTGTTGTTTCAATGAGTTCTTTCAATATTTTGGCAGTTTTAATGCTTTTTTGTGTTTTTTATTTAACCTTTTAATGTCTTTTTTAAATTCAATCGAGAACGTAACAAGATTTTGGTTCACATTTGTACATCTACATTTGAGAAAGTGAAATTTTAGAATTATTAAATTGACAATTATTTCCTTATTTTTAGAACTAATTAAACCGCCGACTCGTGACGTCATCATCCCTCACCTGTGGCTTCCGGTCCCGGTCCCGGTCCGGCCTCCCGGAGTTCCTCCAGCAGCCGGTCTCGGACCCAGCTGAAGTCGTCCATGGCCCGCAGGAAGACGGGGAAGGCCCGGGGCCCGCGGCCCGGCAGCAGGTCCAGCAGGCGGAGCGTCTTCTGCCGCTCGGTGCTCCGGGAATCGATGTCCTCCACCTGCGCCTCCGTCAGCACCTCCTCCTGGAACAGCAGCGGAACGATGGCGTCGCTCACCAGCAGCTGCCCGGACAACTCCACCCGGAGGCGGCGCAGCACGGCGCGGTGAGCCGGGTCCATGACTGCCGCCGCCCCGGGGGATACAGACCCGGCACAGAGAACCCGGGGACCAGCGAACTCACCGCCGCTAGGACCGTGTGCGCCAGTGTTATTGTGCTCGACGAGAAACACACACGCGGAACCAATGTTTTAACAACAAATACAAGCGCGCGCGCGCGCACACATATGCAGAAATGTGTTTATACAGTGTATATTTCTAATAACTAAAGGATGTTTATATTCTGAAGTGATATATATATATATGTGTGTGTGTCAATACTTGGCTGCTTTTACATAAATCAGTATTTTAAACGTAACTTTTTATTTTCCCTTCATCGTGTATTAGTGAACTTACATCAAGGTACAACTCACGTTGAGCAGAAATATGTACAGTCTTATAGTTTATGCAGACCTCACTCTGTACATAAAGCATGAAATTGATGTAATCAGCTGCATTTCTGGAATATTTCTCCATAAAAAACAAACACACAAGCAGTTTAAATAAAGAGTGTGACGTGATGAAGAAGCACCATATAAAAACTTTATTGATCAGACAGAAGGAACGAGCACGAGTCGGTGCCGCATCTTAACCAAAAGTACCAGAAAAGAAAACACAGTGTGAATAAATACTTAAAAAAGAGAAGAAAAAGTCACCACAGCAGGTATGAACAGGAAACCCTCCCTTCACCTTATTGGCCACAAGGTACATACGTCACCAGCATCAGGACACACCCCCTTAAAAAAAAAAAACATCGCATCATGTGAATGAACTTCCGGAGGAGGATGAAGAGGGGGCGGGGTCACAGGTCCAACCTCAACTTTGATTGGACGATGACCAGAAGACTCCGAAAAACACACATTTTGTTTTGTAACCAAAATTTTGAGGGTTTTTCCAGGTCAAGTAAATAGAAAAAAAATAATAAAAACAACTACAACTAAATAATTTAACAGTTAGCATGCTAACAGCTAACTGCCAATTGTCAATATAAATAATGTTTTGCTTTATCAGTGACTTTAATTAGCAGCACAGTTCATAATTTACAACTTGCAGGGCAAAATAAAAGCTGTAAACCAGCAAGAAATCCTAAAAAAGGTTTTGTTTCCACGACAACGTTTCAAGTGAAACCGTATCGCTTTGGGGTTTTCGTTTCAGAAGACATTTGTGTTTAGACCACAACGTTTTCAAAACTATGTCCATTTACACAGAAATGACAGAAACGCTAAAAACAATGTAATTATCATGTTGGGCCACAAGTTGGTGCTATTGGTTATTTTTGTAATAAAACCACGCACACATGCAAACAGAGACCAAACATAAACAATAGCGACGACACGGCCATTCGCATGGTTCTATGTTATTATGGTGAAGGTCAAACTTGTGTTTTCACCTGTTTCCATGGAGACAGTCAGAGCGTTTTCAAAAAGCGACATTTTCAGCAGCTCTTAGATTTATTTTTATGTAAACTAACACTCAAAACACAACAAAAGTTTTCTGTTTTTACTTGAAATGGGGACCTTAGTTAAGAAAGCTTTTTTTTTTTTTTTTTTTTCACTTTATTCCATTTTTGCCTTCTTAAAAGTCTTGATGATTCTCAGAATTAGGAATTTGCAAAGTCTTCATTGGCAGGATTTTGTTTTTTCAGTTGTGTCCTATTGTTAAAATGTTTGTTTACAGCAGCGTACAATTCTTGAAGAAACAATTTCCTTGCGTAAACATGCCTCAATTAAAAATTTTAAATTAAGAGCTAAACCTGTGCAATTATTAATTAAATAGTTTCTACCACTAATCGTAACAGATATTTAGTCTGTATTACAATAAATTATGTTTGCTTTCTCAAATTCAGAGTTATTGTTTGGGGAATAAGGAACATTAAAATATAAATATTTAGATCAGATTGTGGCTGGTTTAATCTGTTTTATCACACTGTTTTATCACAAAGAATGTTTATAGTTATGTTGGTCGGCTTTGAGCTGAATTAACGACCAAAACCATAACTTTTTTACAAAAATAATATTTTATGTGCCGACAGGTCTAAATCAAAAACATAATTAAGCCGTATTTCACTTAAAGTTAATAATAAACAGCTTCCACTTTATTGATGAATAAACTTAATACTTAAAATGACATTTTCATGGTTTAAAAAAAAAAGTGATGCTTTTAGAAGAAGTAAAAAATTATCAAACTGATTTTTTCATATAAATCCATTGATAAATTCTTAAACTAAATTCATTGGACAATCCAAAACATAAAAAAAAAAAAAAAACTAAGATTCCAAGTTGTAAATTGTTAATATTTGAGATGTAACCTCGTTTTTGACTTGTTTTGCTGCGCCCTGATTGGCCGAGAGCTGACAGGTGCAAAGTCAACGGGAGCCCACAGGGGTCAAAGAGCGGCTCTGGTGAAAGAAAAAAAAAAACACGCGGCTCGCAGGAACGCCCGCTTGTTTTTAACACCACACATCGAGCGTTCATGGTCACCGGCCATCGATCGGCCAATCAGAGGGCTCGCTGAGCGTGTTTACAGGTGGGAACAAAGAGACCCGGCCGCGGGGGAAGCGTGTTGGTTTTGGCTGCAGGTTCGACGGGCTTGACCCGGTCGACACTCATGTTGACGACAGACGATTAAAAACTCTTGGAAAATAATTGAAAAAACATGTTTTTGAGGATTAATAATAATGCTTAAAAATGACCCCCCCCCCCCCCAACAAAAACAAAAAACAAAAGCTGGAGTCTATTACATTCAACTGAATCAGAATTTTAAAAGTTGCAGCAGGTAGTTGAAAAAAACTTTAAAATGGACTCATAATTCCTAATATATAAGCAAAACTTGTTTTTTAAATTTAACCGCCCAGACTCCAGAGTCAGATTTTCATAAGGAAATGAAGTCAAAACAAAGACGACGTGAATTGTGTCGATAAATGTGTAACAGAAATAAATAAAAGTTAAATAAAGATCAACACTTTGTAAAGTTTGAGAAAAACTTACAAAAGCCAAACTTAATTAATGATCATTTAAGAGATTACTGTTCTGAAAATTTAAACCTAAGGCCAATTAAAGCCGCACATTTATGTATTAATCTAATCTTGTTCATTTGGCTGAAGAGGAGAATTTCATGAAGAAAGGAAAGAAAGGATGAAGTAAGAACGGAGGAGAGAAATCAACTGAAGCTAACCACAGGCTGATGTGACCTGTAATACCACTGTGTACCAGCAGGAGGTGCAGCGAGGCACTCCAACAGTCTCCATGCATTCAGTCCGACAACAGAGGAAATTCAACTCTCTGCTGCCCCCAGTGTACAGGAGTGTTATTGCATGAACACTGTTATGTTAGGAAAACGGATTTCAGAACGTTTGAGGCCCCGTTTACACGTTGCAAGTGAAAACGCACCGTTTTGTACATTTTGTATGTTAGAAAAGTTTTGCATTTACACGGCAATGGTTTGAAAACAATGTCTGTTTACACGGAAACGCTGACAACGATGGTGAATATGGACCGAGAGTCACGAAACTCTGGAGGCAAACTACTGAGCATCTACTGAGCATGTGCAGAAGAACTACTCACTACGGCTGTACGCAGTACCATCGTTTCAGAAAAGTTGCGTTTTCCCGTGTGTTGTAAAAGTTCCACTTTGGGAGACACTTTCAAAAAGTTGCGTCGTCACAGTTGTCGTGTAAACAGACCCCTAAAACGCGACAAAATGTCCCCGTTTTCACGTGAAAACGTCGTTTAAACGGGACCGAAATAATCATGAAATCAGACACTGTGGCGACGTTCCAGACGACTGTCAGGAAACGCAGTTTGAAGGAAACAGAAACTTTCCGGGGTCCTTGAAGGACGAACCTGTTCGACGGTCTTCGTGGTCGAGGGTCGACCTCGGGCCTCGTTTAACGTCGCTTCCTGTCGGAAGAGACGGAGACACGCCCACACGTCTCTGTGGGGAGCAGCAGTGCATGCTGGGGGAGGCTACACGTTGTAGGCGTAGTCCGTCAGGTAGTCCTTCAGTCTGTTGGGGATCGGCAGCTCCTCCACCCGCCGCGTCCGCCGGTTGATGGCGATGCGACACAGGTGCTGCAGCGACGGCGTGGCGGTGTAAATCGGCTTGGTGAGCAGCAGCTGCACCGTGCCGTTGGGCGCCGCCGCCGCCGCCGGCTGTGGTTGGGCGGCCCGGTCAGAGGCGTGGGACAGCTGGACGTAGTGCTCCACCAGGTGCACCACGCTGTCGAACTGCCTCAGTTTGGGCTTCACCAGCACCACCGAGTCCAGCTTGAACTTGCCGTGCTTGTACTCGATGCGCAGGTTGGTGGGACCGGCCGCCGTCATGGCCGAGATGGTGAACAGGAAGTCCCTCTGCGAGCTGTCCCGCACCAGGAAGGTCCCCTCAGAGGCGTCCTGCAGGAGCTCTTTGGCTTCGTTGGCGGTCAGACCGCCCCAGTACCAACCTGCAGCGACGGGCCACCGCTTATTAAACAATTTGAGGATTAAAAACCTGCAAGGCGACGTCAAGAAAAAGGAAACCCACCGGTGTTCCTCAGGTCCTTCATGGCCGAGGCGATGCGGCTCTCGTCCGATTCCACCGTCCTGTGGCTGCTGTCGGCTCGCCAGTCTCCCTCGATGGTTTCGGAGGACTCGGAGGACTGGCAGGTCATCGGACGGCACCCGACTTTCAGGGTTCGGACCCCGGGAGCTGCAGGACGACCCACCTCTGAAACCTGCTCCCGTTTCCTGTTTCATCCTGCCGAGTGGAGCAGAGGAGACACACATCAACACGCCAGCCCCCCACCATTGTTCTGCTCATTCACAAGTCAACAAACATGGCCGCCCCCATAGCGGTTTGACTCGCTAGTCTAGTCTTATCATCCGTATCGGGAGTTTAATAGTTGAGACTCTCCCCCGATAGCGTCAGATTCGTCATCAGTCCATATGAATGTCAGGGTCTCTTGATTTTTACTTGTTTATATCATATTGTTCTGTGTGGTTCCATGACAAAAACAAGTGACAGCGCCCTCCCGTGGCCCGGCATACAAACTACATCGTTGTCAGTTCACAACACTTTTTTTTTTAAAACAGATTCGGCGTCACATGAAAAGCGGTTGTGTAAACCGGCTTTAGAGAGTTTCCTCGGTATTTACTCAAATTCTACCGTCTCCTCTGAGTGTGTCCTCGTCTCTGTTCCACCAAAGGTTCCCTCAGTGTGGTTCCTCTGTACTTCCTCAGGGTTCTCCCAAGTGTTTCCTCGGCTCACTGCGTTTACCCAACACCCCTCAGAGAGTGATGACACACACACAAACGCCATCTGCTCTCTGTTGATTCAATTGTGACCTGCGAGGTCCCGATGGGGTTTCCAGCTCAAACTCAAACCCTCAGAGTCAACAGAGTTGTTTTCTGAGGTGTTTTGTTTACACCCAGCAGAACGACAGGACAGGAAGTGTGAGACACTTTTCAAAGCCTGCTGGTAAAATGTGTCAAATCCTTTGATTTTTACTGAATAGAAATGGACAAACGCTGTGAACAGATTTTTCTAACAGACCGGTCAACAAACCAAAACAAAATTTGTTAGAAGGATAAATTGAAACGCTGGCACCAAAATCTATGTTATAATAAATCACTAAGCCCATGTGGGCGTTAAATCATTCAGTTTGTTGAAACAAATATTTTGATTTTGATTTTTCTTTGCAAAATATAGTGATGTCAAGATTGTTGAATTGTTGTTTTATGAATACATTTGATCAGGGCTGTCACATACAAGCCCAAGTTGCTAGGAGAGTACCACAATACCTTTTAAATTGAAATGTTTTTCTTTGTTGTGTACATAATACACGTGACACATTGTATTAGATATTTATGTATAACGATATTAAAACTCATTACTGTATTCAGTTTTCTGCTTATATTTATATATTCACATTTAAAATCTTTAAAGTGCAGAAGTCATGGGCAAGTTCATTATAAATTGTATAAAGTAGTAAAATAAATCCATATGAAATATTTGTATTTCTATATGTAGTTTATGGACACATTAGACCTGTTTTTTTTTCTCCAATTAATCCAATAATTACTAACGATTTTAAGCTTGCAAATAATAAATGTTATCCACATTGTATGTAGTTTATTAGAAAACATTGTTTTTAATGTAAAATAATACCGTTTGTTTACATCAAAACGGTTGATCATAATATTTTTGTTTTTGTGTTTCAGGTTGAAGTTGCTGAAGACGATTGAGAAGAAGAAAATGATCCCATGAGGAGGATAATAATAGCTCCGCTGCGGGGGGGAAACAGAAGCGAAGCCCCGCGGACTCACCACCGGGGCGCTCCGGAGCGCAGCAGCGGACTTCAGAGGCAGCGACGCCGGCTTCTCCTCCGCCAGGAGCCCCGCATGTCGGCGGGAGCGGCCCACAGCGAAGCCTCCTCTCCGGGGCTCCTTCTGCACGCGCCGCTCCTCCTCCTCCTCCTCCTCCTCCTACTCTTCTTCTTCCTCCTCCCGGACCTGGACGGAGATATGCCGGAGCTTCTGGACCGCAGAACCGTAAGAGAGGAGGCGGACACGGAGAGGAGCGGTTCGCCGAAAACGAGGAGCGAATCCCGGCTGGCTCTGCGGACTCTGAGCGCACTGAGCGGCGCGAGCACAAAAGAAGCATTTCCAGGAACTTTCCAGGAATAAGGTCACGTGGGACGCCGCCGCACAGTTAAGGTGGACCGACACGCACGAGCGCCGGTTCCACCGCCTGTGTGAGGACCAGCGAGTTATACTTACGCGCGCGCACACACTCTCTCTCTCTCTCTCTCTCTCTCTCTCTCTCTCTCTCTCTCTCTCTCTCTCTCTCTCTCTCTCTCACACACACACACACACACACACACACACACACACACACACACACACACACACACACACACACACACACGCACACCAATGAAACCGGGACCTCAGAAGACCCGTCCCAAGGAGGACTGAACACCGTGTTCTAAACCGGAGAAAGAAGCACACACACACACACACACACACACACACACACACACACACACACACACACACACACACTTAAAAATACACAAAATATGTTAATGCTGAAATTTTTTTTAAACACAAAGAACCCCCCCCCCCCCCACACACACAAAACCAACGAAAAATAACAACACAAGGAGTAATTGAGTAACTTAATGACATAATCAGTTACTAACTTCTCAGAGTTACATTATCAAGCTACTTTGTTTAAATCCTGCACTGAATAAATATTACCTTGAGTCGGCCGTGGCTTTATTTGACATTTAAACTCATAAAAACAAGGTTTTTTTGCTGCAACACTAACTTTTAATGCTTCATGTGATCACAGTTTGGATTTACATGTCAGATTTGTAACCGTTTATCGTTATTTCTACATTTAATCTGACTGCTGTTTTCAATTTAAAGTAAAATCCAAAAAGCCAAACGTGTCCTTACAACGATACCCAGACAAACACGAAAACAAAACACACGTTTGTCACGTTGTCTTATGGGGACCTGAGTCTGTCGGATCCTTTCTGAGGACCTTCACCTTTCCTTCGCCCCCTGCTGATTAAGTGTTCACTGGTATGGTGGGTCTCTTCCGCCCCCTGCTGGTCTCCAGCTGTGGTTGCATGTTGACAATCGTGTTGATTTGACCATTTCATTTCCACCCCCATTAATCTTCTGTAGCACTTCTATCCTGTTTCGCCAGTCCAAGATAACTAGCAGAGTTAAAAAAAATACTGACTTTTTTGTTGTTGATATTTTGCAATAAGAGACATCAATACAAGATGATGGAGGTAGGCACTGCTTCCTCCATATCTATATGAGACTGATGAGAATACCAGCGTCACAACTTAAATGTTTATCATGTCTGGAATAGAACAAACTATTTCACTCAAACTCCCAGAAGATATGAAGGTGTGTTTGAGAATAAACGTTTATTATGCCTGCACAATCTCATACCGAGCGTCAACATATCAAACAGTTCCACTTTATTCCACTCGCATACAAAAATCGTCACTATAAAATGGCACTCTGTAATATATCATTGTTTTGTCCCCCCCCCCCCCCACCCCCCCCCCCCCCCAAAAAAAAAACATTCACTACTTATATCTGCAGCGCCCTCCTGTGGTCATAAAAAAAAAAACCCTAAAGTGTAACATTGGTTTGTTTCTGAACCGATAATCCAGAATAAAGAAGTTCCACCCCCTCCTCACTGACTCCTCCCATCGATAAGACCTTTTTCTGTCAAAGAAAAGAATGGAGAGAATAAATAACAACAAAGTCTAAGAGTTTCTTAAAGTCACCAGACTTCACTCACAGGTTGAACCGACTTCTGTTTGATTTCATATTAAAAATTACCCCCCCCCCAAAAAAGCTAAAGAGGTTACTTTTTTTTTTTTTAGATCCACAGTGTTTCACAAACATCCAGTCAAAATGACATCACAAATATCTGCCATGGGATCTGAACTCGGTATGACGGAACGATTGTCTTCAGCTGAACCTGAATCAGGAACTGTCGTTTGTTTAAGGAAGCTTCAGACTGAGATCAACGCACGGTTTCGGCAGGTCCGGCCTTATGAAGGTGACTTATTACATTATATAGCTGAAAACGATCCAAACAGGAGGCGGAGCTTACCTGAGAGGCTAAACTCTGAGAACTGTACCTCAAGGTCGTCAATTGTTCCTGACGTGTGCCCACTATCTGACCTTTTTAGATACTTTTGCAAAAAAGAATAACACCTTGAACAAAACTGGATGTTGACTTAGATTGTGCATCAGGATATCTTAAGCTTGGTCAAAGAAATTAGCGATTTGTACGGGAAAAGAACAACTTACCCTACAAGTTTTGAAGTTGTGTAAACAAGAAGCTCACTTGGAACACGTCGCTACCGTTGTGCTTTCGGAAGACTCTTTTGTTAACTTGACACTGATTTGAACAAACGAGACACAGTTTTTTTTTTTACTGGGACAAGTCAGAAAGGAACAAAACACTGATTTGCACACGGGATCGTCTTACACCAACAAAATGTTAAGTTCTGTCAACAATGTACTTCTTGTTGAGAAAAGGCCAACCCTCGCAGGAAACTCAATTGTGCTAACAAGATTCGACTTGAAGGGACGAGTGTGACTCACGTCAGCTCATTTCCAGTAAACGCCGCCGTGATGCCAAAACCGGCCAAGCTATTCAATGACTTGAAGAAGTTATCATCCTGGTAACAAGGTGCTCGTCTCGAAGCAGAAAGAAAAAACAAAAAAAAAGACTTTGGAGGAAAAAGATATTAGATTATAAACAAAAAGACGTGCTGTACCAACAGAGTTCAGGTGAGTCAGCCGCGCTCCAGTTATATATCAGCACAGGAGATTTTTGGTTTTTGCCCTTTTTCACAGTTACCCCAGCACAAAGCGGTGAAGAGAGGAGCTGAAGCGGGTACGGGCTGATCGTCCAGAGAGGGAAGAGTCTTCAGTGCATGGCGGAGGACGGCGAGGCCGCAGAGCGCCCGCGGTCCGTCTTTAAGGGACGGTGACGTGGAAGGGACTCCCCGGGATGTTCTCGTCGCCCCACTTCACGATGAGGATGTAGCTGCCCTGCTCTTTCACTGTGTACGTCACGTTGTACATCCGGTTCCCCATGTGTTTGACGTACACCTCCTCGCAGGGGGTCTTTGGCCCGTGGACGCCGACCATCAGCATGTTGGTGCCTGCAGAGGAATCAGGAAGAAGTCCTCGCAATCAGACGAGAAAAAGAACAACCCAAAAAACTAAACGAAGCTCTCACAGTTCTCATACTGACCTGCTGTACTGCAGTCCACTGTGAACGTGTTCTTCTGGCCAATGAAGGCTTTGGACAGGCCGGCGCCGCGCGAGATGACCTTACTGCCGTCTGAGGAGAATTTGGGCAAAGAGGCGAAGGCGCCGCTCATCGTCGCCGTCGTCGCTGCCGCCGCCGCCGCCGAGGATTTGGTGACGGTTTCCACAAGGACGGAGGACGTCTCATGCAGGCTGTGGCCGCCGGACAGACGTGGACCTGCGAGAGTCGCCAAAGACACGCGAACATCTTGTTTTTCTATTGTTTGCTGGTGAAACACTCTTAGCTTGTGGCTAGCAGCGTAACATTAGCATCAGTGAATTCATGACGACAGGCTGTGAAAGTGGACCAGAGGCCGACATCCTGGTTCAACAGACGTTAAATATCAAGGTCCCTTTATCGCTCCATCAGGTTCCTGGAGAAAGCTCAAGGGAAGGGAGACAAACTTCCAGATAAAAGACAGAAATGATTGAGTTTTCTACAAGTACTGCCAACCGCGACTATGACCTGGGAGAATATACAAAAACCTTTAACGGATAATAATCACTCGAATTTCATTGCTTTTCTGCTGCGTTTTCCTGAGTCTCAGCAATAACAACGAGTCATTTCCTGTTTTTCCCCAGAGCTCTGCATGAAGACGTGTCCACCCACCTGAGACTTTGGCCTTGAAGGGACTTCCTCCGATGTGTTGGGGTCCTCCGTATTTGATGGCGATCAGGTAGTTTCCAGGAGCCATAGGGGTGTAGGACACCTTGTAGCCCTCTGCACACTCCTGACAGTCCATTTTCACTTTTGACGGTCCGTCGATGGTCACGGAGAGCGCGCCGGCGCCCGCATTGCACGTGTTGACGATGAAGTCCGATGCCACGCCTGGAGGGGGAGGAGTCAGAACTCTCCATTAACACCCAGCCAACGTCTCACTCAGGACATCCTCGCTGGTCAGTGATCGCTGGCTGCGTACCCGTGGTTCCTCCCTCCAGGCCCGGCCCGAAGGCCGACACCATCCCCGGGTCTCCCACCTGTCCCGGCTCTCCCACCCGGATCTTGAAGGGGCTCCCGGGTACGTGGCTCCCATTAAAGCGAACGTCAATCGAGTGGACTCCATTTTCTCTGGGGACGAACCTGATGGCATGTTGATCTGTCGGAACGAAAAGGATCAAAGCGATCGGTTTCATCAGGATTAAGAACCATCATTGTACGTGCATTATCTATATGGATATAGGTATCTCATGGTTGTTGTGTAGACTCCAGGGAGTCGACCCTCGCTTACCGCCGTCGAGCTCGGTGATGAAACACTCCTCGATGGCTCCTGAAGGCGTGTGGATCTTCGCGTCGACCAGCCCTCGAGCTCCATTCAGCTGAACAGCAAACGAGGCCTCCTGACCCACCTTCAGACCCATCTCCTGAGGACCAGCAAGGGGGTGGGGGTTCAACTCCTCAGTCCATTTATTTATCACCACGTGGCTTTAAAAGGTCCCAGTTAACAAATCCGATTCCCCCCTTTTTTCACATGCTAAAATAAAAAAAAAAAAACATTCATCACATTTTACAGATATTAAACTAAATATTGACGCTCCCACACGGGGGCGCCGGAGCCCCGGTGTGACTTTTAAAGGTCACTTAAAAAATAGCCCGGAGGGTTAAATGCAGCAAGCTGCAGTTGTACCAGAAAAAGTGTCAGAGTCACAGAAACACAATCCTCAGTCTGAAGTCGTCCTTCAGATATTTATAACGGGCCTATTCGTGGAATATTAAACGGCCCGCTTTTAATAAAGAGACGACGCGTCACAGGCTTTAATATAGAATGCGGTGACGCGCGTCCGAGACCTCGGCCGACGCGTTACGGGCGGTTTGCGGTTTGCTCGCCTGCAGGCTGGTGATGGTGAGGCGGCGGGCGTCGTCCGACAGCGTGGCGACGGGGACGATGAACGGCGAGTCGGGGATGTGCTCGTCGTTGAATTTGATGGATACTTCATAATCACCTGGGTGGAGAAGAGAAAGATGGAATCGTCATACTTCTCCGGCAGTGCACACACACCCCCCCCCCCTCGGGCCTCCTCTATTAGTGTCACTGTGGCATTCCTGAGGGATCCGTTCTGGGACCACTGCTGCAGCCGATCAGACGACGAGGTCAGTGGATAATCATGTAGTGACTTCTACATAAGGAACATTTAGAATTTTTCCGACAACATTTGTGGAGAATAATAATATATAAATAATAATAATTCACATTGTGCTGTGTGCGTTTAAAGTGACGGCGTCTCACCAGGTTCCTGAACCACATAGGAAACTCCGCACGATCCGTCCTTCCGGTCCTCGAAGGTGATTTCGGCCTTGCTGGGCCCTTCCACTGCGATGGAGAGACCTCCAGCTCCGGCCTCTCGGGTCCAGATGCTGAACTCAGCTGACGGCAAGCAGAAAGCTTAGGATTAGCCCAGTTCCGGTCATTCTAAGTGTGTTCTACAGATTTGTTCCACAGGCGCTAAGAGCAGAAGGGAGGAGGTGACCTGAGGCCCCTGTTCTGTGTTTAAGGCAACTGTCGTTACAGAATATTCCAATCAAGAAGATCGAGGGATTTTAGACGCAAGCAGTTAAACATCTGAGCCCACCTGGGATCCCCGCCACGCCACGGTCCAGTCCGGTTCCTCCCGCTCTGACCTTGTGTGCCCCTCCCTCTCCCAGGGGCCCCACGGTGAACTGGAAGGGGCTCCCGGGGACGTGCTGGCCCCGGTATTTGACGTTGACGGTGTGGGGGCCCATCTCCTGCGGGATGAAGCGGACGCTGTAGGTGCTGTCTTCGCCTCGGATGATCTCGGCGTCCTCCGTCTTTCCCCCGGGACTCGTCACCTGGGCCGTCATTTCCTGGTTTCCCGCCTCACCTGGAGGAGCGGGACGAGGAGGAGGAGGAGGGGGAGGAGGTCAGATGATTTGTCGACGTGGAGTTTGGCCTCCACATCAAGCAGCCAAACAAATCACACGTTGTTGTTGCCTTATTAAAACAGCTTTTACCTGAAGTTCACTAATAAATGTTGGTTTATATTTGGGTTCTGGAAGTCTTCACACAAACAGCATTGCATCTTTTTCCTACTAAATCCAGGCTTGGAGTTCCTCAGGGATCAATTCTGGGTCCCTATTAGTTTTTCAGTTTGCTTTCTATCAGTTAAAATTTTGTAACTATCAAATTATCTTTTTTTTTCATCATTTTACTCACGCTAAATTGATGCTTTTTAGTTTTCTGCTATACTCAATTTGACTTTTAAAGCTTTTTTTAAAAAAACTTCTAAATGATCAAATCGCTTCGATATTCCTGCGTTATTTCCTGCTGAATTGAAGTTTGGAGTTCCTCAGGGATTACATCTGGTTCATGTGTCTTTCCTTACCTTGTAATTTACCAAAAACACTCAGAGAGGTGTTTCACCACAACTGTGAAGGAACTTTTTTTTGGGAAAAGTGAGCCCCAATTTGACTTTTTTGATTATTTTTTGTTTTTTCAGTTTAATATTCTTTTTAATTTGATTCCACCTTTGCAATTTCAAAAAGTTGTAAAAACATATTAATTATTGACAGCCTCAGATGTTATATAAGAACTTTTAAAAGAGTTTTATCCTGAAACTTCAAGTGTAGAGTTCCTCAGGGAGCCTTTGAATTTTTTTACTTTGATGTCAGCTGGATGTTTTTACCCACCAGCTCATTTGTGAAGCACACAAAAATATATATTTTTAAATTTACAGAAAAATACACCCTGTGCCCTGTGAGTCTTTCTTAAAGTGGCTATAAAAAGAATAATTGTAGCATTAGTTATCACTCACTTTGCTGTTGATATGATCAGTTTGCTTTACGCATCAAAACAGTGATATGGCCACCATCAGGTCAGACATGGAATTACAACACTGCTGCAGCATCAAAGGCGAATGGGGGGGGGTTGCAGAAGAATGGTGTTAGAAAGCGGGTGTTCTGTTGGGGGTCAATTCATTCTGTTACCACTGCACACAGACACACCGTCCTGCAGTGGCGGTCGACTGCCGCTGAAGCCACCCAGACTCTCTCGCCCCAGAAAGTCTCCGAAAACGTCCCTGAAGGGGTCGCCGACCTGCGTGCTCTCCTCCACCCGGACCTCCCTCTTGGTCTCGCCTGCCCGGGTTTTGCTGATCTCCGTTCGCTCGGTGCGGGTGTACGTGTGGCTGCTGCGGGTGAACGTCCGGGTCAGACGCTCCTGAGCGGAAACCATCTGAAACCAGTTCCCTGTGACCAGGAGGAGGAGGAGGTGCAGCAGGAGGAAGAGGAGGAGCAGGAGGAGGAGAAGGGATATTAAGAACAAACAAAAGGAGGTAAAGAGGAGGAGGCAGGAAGGACAGAGGCAGGCGGGGGAGGAGCAGTGGCGACGTCACGGCTCACCTGGTATTTTGAGGTTGACGTCACAGGTGCTGCCCACGGTGGCGATGGACGGAGCCTGGCGCCTCCTGGTGATGCTCTCCTTCATCCGACCCTCGCCGTAAATCTTCACCGTGAACGGACTTCCTGCAGCCACAGAAACAACCAGGAGAGTTAACCGGGGAACCATGAGAGGTTCTCACTGATAACCATTGACCGAGAACACTTTGTAAATCCATTGTCTGTCAAGGCTTCAGCAAACAATAATCGACCAACAACTTTAAAACCATCATCTGTGGACACTTTTTAAAAAAATTATGAGAACTCGTCTATCAACACTTCATAGAACCATCGTCTGTCAACACTATAAAACCATCTTCTCTAAACAGGCTACAGAACCATTGCCTGTTAACATTATGAATCCATTGTCTGTGAACACTACGGGTTGTGTACCGGGGACGTGTAGGTCGGCGAACTTGATGTTGATGATGTAGTTCCCGGGTTCAGTCGGACAGTAGGTCACCTTACACGTTCCGTCCTCCACGTCTTCACAGTTGATGTCCACCTTACTGGGCCCCTCGATGGACAGACCCAGACCTCCATAACCTGTCGGGACAGACACGCCACAGCGGTGGTTTGAACCTGAGCCCGGGCGGTCGGTCGTCCACCTTTTGGTTCCCCTGGTTTGAACCCTGACCTGCATTCCTGGTGTCCACGATGAACTCGGCCACCTCGAAGGTGTGGCCCTCCACCAGGCCCTGACCGTAGACCTTCACCTTGCTGGCGTCTCCGATCTCCGACTGACCCACCATGATTTTAAAGGGACTGTTGGTCACATGCTTCCCGCTCTTCTTCACGCTGACCACGTGTTCGCCCACCTCTTTGGGCGTGAAGGAAATCCCTGCAGGGAGAAAAACATCAGGAGAACCAGAGGGTCAGACGATTAAATACCTCAAACTTTGGAACCTGATGGTGTGTCCTGGTTGTGGTCCTGGTCGCGTGTGTGTTCGGGTTCGGCGCCGTACCGATGTGTCGGTTGGGAAGCCTCTTCAGCAGACACGGCTCCTCGTTCCCCGACGGCGCTCTGATGGTCGCCGTCAGGCTGCTCAGGTCCGTCTCGGTGATCTTCAGAGAAACGTCCGTCGCCGTGCCGACGTTGAGCTGCGACGTCGCGGTGGACTCGTCACCTGGGGGTCGAACGCCAAGAAACAGGCTTTAAAACGATGAATGTGCGATAAACAGTCAGCGAGGCAGCGGCGGCTCACCGGTGATTCTGGCGCTGAACGGGCTGCCGGCGATGTGCTTGTCGTCGAACTTGACGATGATGTTGTAGTCACCAGCGGCGGTGGGCAGGTAGGAGACGCTGCACGTCCCGTCTTTGTTGTCTTTGCAGCTGATTTCTGCTTTGGACGGACCTTCGACCGCCAGCGACAAACCTCCTGCAGCCGGCAGAGACACAGAAACCGATCAGACTGATGAACTCTCACTTCGTGTACCAGCGTGTGCCATAATACATACACACTTCACAATGTAAACAGGGGGTCGGCACCTTCTCCGGCGTCTTTTGTGACGATGGTGAACGTGGCTGCCGCGTTCACCGTGCCGTGACTCAGCCCGGGGCCAAACGCCGTCACGTGGCCGCTGTTGATGGCGTCCACGTAGAACTGAAGAGGACTTCCTGTGACGGAGGAAACGCGCGGAGAAAACCGCTTCAACGCAAAGTCTCAGACGACCCCCCCCCCCCCCCCCCCCCCCCGGAACCATCGAGGCGTGCCCGTTTACCGGGAATGTGGCTGCCGTCGTATCTGATGTCCATCTCGTGCAGGCCGCGTTCGGTCGGAGAGTATTTCACCGTCACCGTCCCGTCTTTGTTATCGGTGATGTGAGGATGAGCAGAGCGACCCGACGGCATCCGCACCTCACCTGCAACAACATGACATGACATGACGTGACGTGACGTGACGTGACGTGACGTGACGTGTGTGTGTGTGTGTGTGTGTGTGTGTGTGTGTGCTGACCCGTGATTTCTCCTTTCTGCACCGTGAAGGGAATCACCAGACTGAACGGACGCAGCAGCGGCTCTATACCGTCCACAGAACCTCCCGACTCCTCTGTGGCCTGAACCAGAGGGAGGAGCGTTAATGATGTCAGAGGAGGAGGGGGAGGAGGAGGAGGAACAAGAGGAGACAGATGAAGAGGAAGAGTAGGAGGAGGAAGATGAGGAATCATTAAACTGGTGGTCAGGACACAAACTAGGTCAATTATTTTTTATTTTTTTTTTTTATTTAATAAATGTAATTAATAAAGCATAAATAAAAAGAAATAGATAAATACATTTGTATAATAAACCATAAAAAAACAAAACAAAATATTTAGGCCCGAAGCAGACAGTGAACAAGTCATTAAGACGTGAATGAAAATAAATCAAATATGAATTCAAATAAAAAGGGCTAAGCATGAAAGAGTGAAAGACAGAAAACACAGCGAGATGTTTGATTGGAGGTTGACGAGTCGCCTGCAGCGGGATAAACATGCAGCAACATGCTGAGAGGAGCAATCCATAGTGTCGTCTAATCTGGGTTATCATCGACCGAGCAGCACAAAGAGGCGGGGGGGTGGGGGGTTGAGATAGAGGAGGTAGAGGAGGTGACTCTGGTACCCAGGGGGGGGAGAAACCCACAAATGGTGACAACGACTGAAGCTTCTCACACGACTCCTCGATTAGTGCGACGCTCTCACTCGCCTGACGGGACAAGGTGCAACGTTAGGAATACACACACACACACACACACACACACACACACACACACACACACACACACACACACACACACACACACACACACACACACACACACACACACACACACACACGCACGCACACATATTAATTGACAAACAGAACACGAGTTAAACCAAAAAGAAAATTCTGTTGATCTCATTGAAAAAAAAATTAACCCAGACAAACAGAATCTAACAAAACCAAATCAAACTCAACAACTCAACCAGCCCGTTTAACTCTAACCCAACCTAAACCACCCAACAAATGCAGCAATCAGCCCAAAACAATTAAACTTAAACACGTCTTACAAATATCAGTTCTCCTACCAAAGCCGATTCATCCAGGCCAGAACCAACCACATCCAATAACTGAAATTAAGTCCAACCAATCAGATTTAACCTAAAAGAAACTCACATCGAACTAAACCAAACTAATCTAAACCTAACCAGCAGACCAATCGATTCAAGCAAACCAAAGAAGTCTGATTCGTCCAAGAAAACCAATCCACCACTTAAACCAACCCAATAAAAGTGCCGGCGACTCACCACCACGTGGAAGGGGCTGTTGGGGATGTTTTCTCCTCCGAACCGGATGGTGATGACGTACTTCCCGGGTTCTGGAGCCGTGTAGTAAATGTCGAAGGTGCCGTCTGCGTTCTCCACCACGTCCACGTCGAGCTCCGCGCCGTCGGGCGTCGACACCTTACACGTCACTTTACCTTTGCCAGCGGCCTTGGCGTCCACGGTGATGACGGTCTCCTCGCCGATCTGGATGGTTGGGCCGATACCTGAACCTGACAGGACAGATGTTGTGAGGTGTACCTGAGACATGCTGTGAGACAGATGAGGCTCGAAGAAGCTGATTGGTTGTTTCCTGATCACATGTTTATGACCTTAGAGTATAAAAGCTGTTTATTCGCGTGACACAGATCCAAGTTCCGTGACTCACCCAGTCCGTGACCTCCGATAGACACTGTGGGGGAAAAAAACAACAGACTTGAGTGAGACACGCCCTCTCGTGATAATTGGTGGACTTACGGGTGAGTGGGCGGAGCCTGACCTGTGACCAGACACTTGCTGGCGTCCCCAGTGGGCAGCGCGTGAATGCGATATGGCGAGTACGGGATCTCGTCTCCGCCGTACTTGATGGTGATCGTGTAGCGTCCGGTCATGTCGGGGACGTAGGACACGGTGTACGTCCCGTCTCTGTTGTCCCGGATGTTCGCCTTCTTTGGTTTTCCCTCCGGATCCTGGAGACACACGGATCACACCTTAATTTTCTTTAAATGGACGGCGAGCCGTCTCTGACCGTCTCTGACCGTCGGCCATCAACCCGAACAGACGGATGAATGAAATCACAATATCACAGTTTTTTCGAAGGACAGCTCAACTTTCATGCTTTTTTATGTTGGAATATTTTATATAATTGCAAGAAAGAGAAAAAAATAAAAAATTTCAAACATAATCCAATAAAATGTTCCTTCCTTCCTTCCTTCCTCCCAAAAGTTTTTGGAAGGAATTGTTTGAATGAAATAAGAAGAAAAGTGTAAAATGCAGAATCTGCATAAAGATTCACATTGCACCCATTTTCATGTAGAATCATGACGTCACCCATACAACAGCTGGACGAGGTCAAATAGAGACTTAAAATCTTAAACCTGTGGATCGATGGTGGCTGAAGGTTTAAAGGGCGGCGGAGTCGTCACTTCACACAGGGTCTACTTCTACTCACTGCAGCCGAGCGGCGGGCGGATGAGGTTTAGTTCAGGACTGAAACATGAGTCTGTTAGGTCAATACGGCAAAACCCAAAAAGGGGCGGCAAATTCATAAAGGTCCTGAGGGATTAATGTAAAGCAGCACGTAAATATATTTACAGAACTTCTGATTTTAGCTTATATGTCTATGTATTTTCTTGCAAGATTCTTCGAGGTCATGGGGCTTTTAAGAGTGGTGCTAATGGGGCAAAAGGGTATTGGGCCTGAGGAGTTAATAATGCAGCTGTAGGGGCTGTTCCAGGATTGCCAGTTGGAGAAATGGAGGTACTGGGCAGAAAGAGGATAAAAAAATTACTGGACTGGTAACTACAGGAGGGGTAAAAGCAGGAGGAGGAGGGCGGATGGGATGAACACGAGATGAAATGGTGGAGGGGGGGGTTCAAGGGGATGATCTTACACAGCCTCTCCTCAGAATACTGAAGGGGATGGTTTTCTTTACTATATGAGTCTCCCACACCCTCCTCCCCCAGTCCTCCACAAAGAGGCAGGCCTCCCTCCTGCAGCCGTCAGGACCCTGCAGGGAGGAGCAGAGAGGAGGTGCAGAGGAGCAGAGAGGAGGAGTGAAACCACCGAGGCGGTCCAGGTTTCTGCCCCGCGGGCCCTTATGGTTCCACAGCCTGATCCGGACAGCAGCGGGTCTGATGGACTCACCAGGATCTGGACGGTCAGGAGTCCTTCTCCAGCGTCTCGGGCGTCGATGGTGAACTCCACCGGGAGGCTGGCGGGAACTCCGGACGCGTTCAGACCCGGACCGCTGGCTCGCACTTTGGAGGCATCGTGAGCCGGTAAGGTCCGGATCTTAAAGGGGCTGAGAGGGGTGGCCAAAGGTCAGAGGTCAGGCTCATGAGTCCCGCAAAGCAGCTCCCCGAAGCTTCCAGAATATGTCATGTAAATAAACGTTTGTTTTCATTTTGATTTTGTTTGTCAGCCGTGGCTTTTGAGTAAAAGAAAAACGTAAACAAAGAAGAAAAAAAGAGAAAGAAGAAAAATGAAAAACAGGAACAAGAAAAACAAGCGAATAATAAACAAAAAGAAAGAAAAAGAGAAAAAAATGGTAGAATTGCTAAAACAGCTGGAACCACCGGAAAACGTAAGAAACAGATAAATAGCGAAAGAGTAAAATGTAAAAATCATGTATAAAAATGTTTAAAAGCCTAAAAATCACATAAAACATACTTATTTATTTGTATGTATGTATATATATATATATATATATATATATATAATAGTTTTTTTTCTGTGCTTTTTCTTTATTCCAGATAATTCACGAGTCTATTTAGTGAAAATCGTGAAAAAGGCTCTTTTGGTTGTAAAGGTCGCCGACCCCTGGGATAGGCAGGGCCAGAGGTCGGCGGCGGCGGCGGCGCTGACCTGTGAGGAACCTCCTGGTCGGCGTACTTGACGCAGATGGTGTACGGGCCGTCGCTGGCGGGCGTGTAGTTCACCGTGTGCGTGGCGTCTCCGTTATCGAGCACGCTGACCGGCTCCAGGACGCCTGAACACAAAGAGCACGTCGACAACCTGATAAGACCAGTGAGATTAAATAGACTGTGAAAAAAAGGAAGACATTGTTGTTATTCTCCAGCTATTTCCTACGGTCATGGCGCACATGTTCAGGGGCGTCTGAGGATAAAACTATATGTTTGAAGGTTAAAAATTTAGTTTGAGAGTGAAAAGGTGCTATTCGCGGTAGAAAGGTGATACGGATGTACCTGCAGACACACCTGGGGGGGGGGTTTCTGGTGGTCCTACCTGAGGGTCCGTAGATCTGGACCTCCAGCGAGGCCACGCCGGCCTTGCTGCAGTCCACTGAGAAGGTTTGGGGGACGTGAGCACGGACCCCGCTGCCCAGACCGGGACCGGAACACCGGACCTGACTGGGGTCCACCAGCTCTCGCACGGGGACACGGAACGGGCTCCCTGGAACCAGGAGAGAGGGCGGAGTAAGTCGGGAGTGCACCGAGGAGTCTTCTCGGGAGGGTGTTGGCGATTGTTTTCTGTCTCACTCGGGACGGGCCGTCCCCCGAAGGTGATGTTGACGTCGTACTCTCCGGGAGTGAAGGGGATGTACTCCACGCTGCAGCTGCCATCTTTGTTGTCTTTACACGACATCTTGGCTTCCGACGGACCCTCGATGGCGAGGCCCAGACCGCCGGTGCCGGCACCCCTGGGGACCAGAGAGGAGGGTCAGAACTGAAGCCAACGGCGACACACTTGATCAGGCCCTCTGGTGGCTGTAATAAGAACTACAGGAACAATGAAGAAAATGAGGTGGCGAGTATAAAAGAGCAGAAAGTCAAGACTGTGGGGTCAGTTTAATGTTGAAATAGAAAATACAGACGACTTTCATCCTGGGGCCAGTGGAGTGACTGTATGACAGTAATGTGGTGCTTCAGAGGCCTTACTTGGTCTCCACGGTGAAGCGGTTGGACTTGTTCACGAGTCCCTCCTCCAGACCCGGACCGAAGGCTCGGACTCGAGTCGGGTCGCAGCCTTCGGTCACCGACACCCTGAACGGACTCTTTGGTACCGACACTTCGTCCAGCAGCACCTCGACAACGTGGAGACCTGCAGAGACGCAGACGACGGACAGCGTCGGTGTGACGACAGCCGCTGCACATTGGGACGCGATAACGGATAAAAGTAGCAGCTACTTTACTAGTTGCTCCAAATAAAAAAGTAACAAGATACTTTGAGTAGTAAACGTTAACACTGAAGCTAACAGTTGGCCCAGTCGGTGATTGAAAATTTTGTGTGTGTGTGTGTGTGTGTGTGTGATTGCATTCATTTCAAAGTCCGAGTGAGTATTTCTGTCCCATGATGCACTGCAGCCTGTCACACATCAGTATCAGTGGAAAACCATCTGATATGCTGTGTGCAGACTGCAGCTATTTATACAACACACACACACACACACACACACACACACACACACACACACACACACACACACACACACACACACACACACACACACACACACACACACACACACACACACACACACACACACACACACACACACACACACACACACACACACACGCACACAGACAGTAAGTCACACTACAGCTTCCAGGTTATTTTTATGATTTCAACCCACAAACAGAAACGACTCAGAGCCTGAGAGGCAAGAAGGAAGAGCAGAGGTCACTCCTGGCAACCAGTCTGAAACTGGTTTGAAGGTATAAAAGCTAAAACCAGATCTGACAATATCAGTTTAAACTCATTTCCAAAACTACATTTAAAAGTGCAAAACCCCCCAATATTGTAAGGACACGTTCTAGAACCAGTCCGAAACTAGTGTGGAACCAGTTCAGAACTAAGTTTGAATCAACTGTATCCAAGACTGAGATCAATTCAAAACCAACTTAAAACCAGTTTGAAAACAGACCTGAAACCAGTCTGAAACAAATTCAGAAACATGCCTAAAACCAGGTTAAATGAGGTCTAAAACTAGTTCAAAATCAGGTCTAAAACCACTCTAAAAACATGTTAAATCCATGTATAAAACCAGTCTGACACCAGTCTAAACCCAGGGGTAAAATCCATTCAAAAAACAATCTAAAACCAGATTAAAACCAGGTATAAAAGCAGATTATAGTCAGGTCCAAAATCAAGTCTGAAACCATCATAAAATCAGGTACAAAACCAATCTAAAACCAGTTCAAAACAAGGTCTGAATCCAGTCTAAACCCTGATCTGTCACCAGTCTGAAACCAGGTTAAAGCAGAGCCAAAACTAGGTCTGAAGCCAGTTTAAAACCAGGCCTGAATCAGTCCAAATCAGCAGCTGATTGGTTGATTAGAGAGACTTTATGCCTCCAAGTCTGTCTTTAGTGCTTGTTGGATGTTTGGCGTCCCGCTCACCGTCTTCGTACGGCGTGTAGCCGACTCTGTAGGTGCCGTCCTCCAGGTCGGTGATGTAAGCGTCGGTGGTGGCGCCCGATGGGTTGGAGATGCTCGCGCTGACGTGGCTGCCGCCGCTCTTAAAGTGAGCGCGAGCGTCAACCACGAAGTGAGTCGTGACTTCTCTCAGGACGCCTGGAGGAGAAGCGGGGAAACGTCCGTTTAAAACACACGAAACAACCGCAGAACGACGCCAAACGACCACAAAGAGGTAAAACCAACACAAAAATATATGTACATGTTTGACCAGAGGCATGAAGGCAAGGAACGAGACGCAAAAAAAAATAATCACAATGATCCACAAAAGTACCTTAAATAGACAAAAGAGACTCACAAAAACCACAAAAAGGCCACAAATCTAACAGAAGACAACAGAAAACTACGATAACAGGGGGAAAAAATACCCTAAAATGATCAATTATTTGAGAAACAGCTCAGAAACAGAACATTGTGACAACGGTTGCATCATTTCTGTTAAAAATCTAATTCAAAACATTAAGATTTTTAATTAGTAAATGTGATCAAATGAAATAATAGTATTCTAACCTGAAATATACACTGTAGGATCTTTTAATGACAAAAAGGGGGCGCTCACCTCGGGGCTCCACTCCGGGGCCGTACACCTTCACCCCGCTGGTGTCCACGGCCGGGTCCACTTGCAGGCGCGCGGGGAACTTGGGCACGGCGTGGCCGCCGTACTTGATGGTGATGGCGTACATGCCGTGGCTCTGCGGGATGTAGGTGATGGAGTACGTCCCGTCCCCGTTGTTCTGGACGTGGACTTCGGCTTTGGCTCCGGAGTCGGACACGATCTCGATGGTGAGCTCGGCCTCGCCGGCTTTGGTGCAGTCCACCGTGAAGGCGCCGGCCTCGTGGGCCTTCCCCCGCTCCAGGCCCGGCCCACTGGCCGTCACCTTGCTGGGGTCGAACACCGACTGGACCTGGGCTTTGAACGGCGACCCAGGGATGTGCTGGTCGGCGAACAGGATGTTGATGGCGTACTCTCCGGGTTCGGTGGGCAGGTAGGACACGGAGCAGGAGCCGTCTCCGTTGTCCTGGCATTCGATTTTGGCCTCGCAGGGACCCTCCACCGTCAGACCCAGACCGCCGGTGCCGGCGCCCTTCGTGTCGATGGCGAAGGGGGCGGGCTTACCCACCACGCCGCCCTGAAGACCTGGACCGTAGGCTCGCACCTGGAGGGACGCGAGATGGAGGAAGCACATGAGGATGACGTCTCTCTTTCTGATCAGTTTGGACTTTGATTTATTTGCCGTAACGTTAGCTATTGATAGAAAAAGCTTCAAAAAGATTTGAAAAAAAATGTAGTTTTCATGCAGGGCCACTAGAGGGTGCTGTTGTTTGGTTTTTATTACAAAAACAACGCATATATCTGACTGAACAGGAGTAAAAAGTCTTCACCTTGGAGGGGTCGGGGGGCATCACGGCCTCCACGGTGAACGGACTTCCGGGGACGGGGTTTCCGTCGTAGGCGACGTCGACGCGGTACGAACCCTCCTCCGGGGGGATGTACTTCACCGTGTGAACCTCGTTGGCTGCTCCGGACTCCCGCTTGCAGGGGATCGGCCGCCGGGAAGGCGAAGTGATCTTCACGTCCAGGTTTCCCTGACCGCCGGCGCCGAGTGTGCTGATTGTGAACTCCTGATCCTTCCCAACCTCCACGGCTGGGAATCGAACAGATAGAAGAGGTCAGAACTTACTTTATTTTAAATTTTTAAAATGTTTTGTTTTATCCTGAAACAGGAAGTTGAATCACTCTTAACATTTCTCGTTTCCTACAATGTTGCGATTGATTTGATAGAATAATTTTCACAAATAGAAATCTGTCATCGGCGTCAGTGAAGACTTTTACATTTTGAAACGAAGCTAATGTCCTTTGATTGAAATCCAGCAGCTTTGTTCTCATTGGGAATCTCATTTCCACACGACTCAGTGAAGATTTATCAACCACATGAACACTGCACACTGCATCTTTATTTACTTCCTGATTGCAATCGAAATGCAATTTTAAATAAAATTTTAAATTCAACTTCAACAACTTTGATGTTTGGGTTAGATTAAATTTTTCCGGAGTTAGTTTTGTTCAGTTTAAACCTGATGAACACCCATTTTCATCCACACACCGCAAACGTTTTTCAAGCCTCTGGAGGCTGAAGTCAGCGCCACCTTCTGGCTAAACATGGTGCACTTCTCCCTCATTGATATGGGGCTGATTAAAAAATGTTACATCAGTTAAAGTTGGCTTCCAAACAAATCAAACACGTCCGCTAACTGAAACCGGATTTTGTTATCTAAAAAAGTTTCTATTTTATACTGGACTCAATCAGAGGCTGTTGCCAAATTACGAGTGAACTTGTTTTTAAATTTTTCTTGTGTTTCCTCACAGATGAGCAGCTGAAACATCTTGTGGACTCACTGCTGTTCAGGCCCTGAACTTTGACCTGGTTCAGGTCCAGAGGGGGGGCCACCATGATGTTGAAGGGGCTCCTGGGGATGGGGTCTCCTCCGTGACTCACCATGATGGACAAGCTGCCCTGAGACACACACACACACACACACACACACACACACACACACACACACACACACACACACACACACACAGTCATGTGGTCTCATAGCCGTCATATCACTTGCTGCACGGCGGTGTATCAGTAAATGTGGCCATCGTGTTAAAACCTGCATAGCGGTGTGTTGGTACACTCAGTTGTTGTGTTACCAGCTGCACAACGGCGTGACAGTGGATCTCGTCGCCGCGTTACCTGCTGCACGGTGGTGTAGCGCACGGTGTAGGAGTAGTTGTGGTTGTCGATGATCTCAAAGTCTCTGACGGCGTCCCCTTTGGTGGCTGCGGTGAACTGCACCTCCGGTTTGGCTTTACCGGCTCCTTTGGTGAAGATGGTGAAGTGAGTGGGTTTGCCCACCTCCACGCCTGCACAGCAAACAACACAATGCCATTTTATTCACAAAGCGCCGATAACAACAGAGTCATCTGAAGCTACTTTTACTTTGAAACTCTAACTATTGCACAAAATGAAAAAAACTCCCTTTAAAGAGAAAGAAACAAGCAGAGCCAGATTCAGATGTGGAAACTTTCTGCTGCGGTTCTTTGGTGTTATTTGTGTTTACTTGTACTGTTTTGCTTTGTTTATTTATATTGGTTTGGATTGTTCTGTGTTTATTTGTGTTGTTTTCCATTGTACACATTGCTTTGTGTAACAGTGTGTATATTTGCATTTGTTTTGCTTGCTTGTATTGTTGTGTTGTATTGTTTTAATGCTTTGTATCATTTTGTGTTTATTCATACTTTATTTTTACATAGTTTACATTGTTTTCTATTCATTTGTGTTATATATTTTTTTTACTATTTTGTGTTCTTTCTTATTGTGTTGTTATTTTGTGTTTATTTGTATTGTTTTGTTGTAAAAAATTTTTTCATTTGTATTGTTTTGTGTGCTTTTCTCTGTCTCGTCTCACCGGTCCTGTTCAGCCCAGGTCCCTCCGCTCGGACTTTCGCTGCGTCGTGCGAAGGGTCCACTTTTATTCTGAAGGGGCTGACGGGGATCTCCTGTTTGTTTTTCCCACAATAAGAGCTTTGTCAGGCATCTCGTCGAGCAGATCTGGCTCTGACTGGCTTGCTTGGCGGCGGGCCGTCTCACCTGGTCGGCGAACAGCACCATGATGGTGTACTGACCCGGACCCGGAGGCGTGTACTTCACCGTGAACGTGTCGTTGTCGTTCTTGATGATGTCGAAGTCGATGTCGGCCTCGGCCGGCCCGACCACGCCGGGGGCGCACTTAATGCCGATGCTGACGTCACCTGACAGGTGGAGGCCCGCCAACGCGAACAATCAACAAAACAAGATGATAATTTAGATGATGTAAAACTGCTAGTCGCAGGCTGGCGAGACTCTAAACCAGTGGCTCTCACCCTGTCCGGCCTCGCTGCAGTCCACCGTGAAGTACGTGGGCTCGTTGGCCTTCAGCCCCGTCTTCTCCACACCCGGACCGTAAACCTTCACGTTCTCCGGGTGGCTTCCCTCGCCGATCGTCACCTGACCCAGCACACAGATCCCACATCCACAAAATTGCCACTACAAATGTGTTCAAACCTGCACAAAGACGCTGAAAGACCTCAAAAACTCAATGGAGATGAGATATTTTCGACTGGACATCATGTTTACAGGAGTTATGTTTGCGTCACACACAATTGTATTGTAACATCATTTTTACATAAATTGTCTGAACTTCACAGTCTGTATCAGGTACCCCAAAAAAATTTCACGTTTTTAGATGTACTTAAAAATTGAAAATGAAAAACTGGCTTATGGATCCTCATCAGTTCTGTACAGACATGGCAAAAATTAATTAAGTATTATTTTGGACATTTATATGCTGATGACACTATTTTTGTGATTGTTTTCAAGCACAAAAAGAATGATTTAAATAGCTGAATGTGAGGAATGTTTTTTACCCTGAAGGGGCTGTTGGGCACGTTGACTTCGCCCCAGGTGATGATGATGGTGTGTTTGATGGGTTTGGTGGGAATGTAAACGCAGAAGAAGGTGCTGTCTCCATTATCTGTGATCTGGATGTCGATGGGGAAACCTTCTGCGTCCTGAGGGCAAGAAAATATGGACACGTCACCCGGGAAGAATAAAATCGAGGCGCGTCTGAATGTCGCCGTCGTCTCACCTGAGCGTAGAGTTTCAGCTCTCCTCGGCCGGCTCCGTGAGTGTCGATGGTGAAATCCGCCGGTTTGTTGACGATGCAGCCGAGAGGCTCCAAACCGGGGCCGAAACACTTCACCTGGAATATTTGAACCGGTCCAGGAGGGTGATCTATTAATCTTATCTCGTCTTCAAAGAAACACATTTCTCAGCTAATCACAAGGAGACAATTAAAATACAATCATGTAGACAGCTTTTAGAAAGGGAAGCGAACTGCTATGTAAGCATCCTCATGCTAATCACACCTACCGCGGCTACATGCTAATGCTACTTGCAGTGTGACATCTTTCACGTTTCTGTCAGGGGGACTGGGTTAGTTCAGGATTATTGCGGCTCCTCCTCTGGTAAACAGGAGTTTAGATAAACTGTAGCGAAGCCATGCTAATGCTAAAGCCAACAGTGGGCTAAGTGAACAGCTGTTGAGGTTGCTAATGCTATTGTTTACTACTTTGGATATAGCCAAATGCTAATGCTACTTACAGTGGGACTGAGTTCAGGATTATTATACTCTCCTTCTTGAGTTAGGAGAAGTTTAGTGAAAATGTAACTGAGAAGAACAAGGCGTTGGCTCTCAGTGACGCTGACATGGTGATGTAAGTGACAAAATACATCAGAAAAACAAAAATAAAACCAGTTCAGATTTATTGGAAATCAGAAAAATGAATTCCAGATGATAGAATTAGCTGAAAACTTTGCAAACAGTTGTGTTTTGACTTAAAACAAATGTGTTTTTAACATTTTTGTGTGTTTTTCAACATTTTTGTGTGGTCTTGCTCTCGGCATGCGAGATCGTGTTTCATATGAGTTTGTGGTCCTGACCTGCTCTGGGAAGACGTCATTAGCAGCGGGGAGGATGTGAGCCATGAAGGGACTGTCCTTGATGTCCTCGTCGTCACAGATGACGTGCACGGCGTAGTCGCCGGGTTCGGTCGGCCAGTACCGAACGTCACACGAGCCGTCGCCTTTGTCGTCACACTCGATCTTGGCCTGAGACGGACCCTCGATGGAGAAACCTGCGGAACAAGGAAATAATGACATACATAGTTTTATGGAAGGTGAAGAAAGCGTTTGTGACTTTTTCAAGGAACTCAAATAGTGATTTTAGGCCATTAATATTCAATCAAATCTATTTCAATGTGTCAGACTGAACAAAATGACTCTTTTTTAACAGGGTTTACAATTAAAATGTTATTGAGCTAATCCTCAAGGCTCCATATTGGGTCTAAAGTTTAAGCAATAAATTAGTTCCATGTACAATTCTATGCTGACAATGTGATTTAAGACTTTGCACCACGTACCCAGAGTTCCCACTTCGGTGCCGATGGCTTCCACCACAAAGTCGGCGCTCTTGCCCACCATGCCGGTCTCCAGACCGGGACCCCAGGCCCTCACCTTCTGAGGCCCCGCCTCTTCACTCACCTGGACCTCAAAGGGACTAAAAACAGGGTTTGGCATTTATTCCCCCATTAAAAAAAAAACCAAAAATAAAAACTTGAAATGATTGGAAATATAAGTATTTGGAGTTCCTCAAGGTTCCATTCTGTTTCCTCTAAAATTCTGTTTGTGGCAAAAAACTGTGATATCACACATGAAATGATTCATATAAGCATTCAATTTGTATGATTCTGACCTGCGAGGAATGCTGTGACCTCCCCATGTGATGTTAATGATGTATTTCCCCGTCATGATGGGGTAATAATTACACTCATACAGGCCGTTATCCATCTCAAGCACCTTCACTGGCTCCTCCAGGCCCTCTGCAACGACACAAGAATTGAATTTACACTAGCAACTAAACCCAAAAAATGGAAGGTTTTTGTACGACATTTTGTCCGTTCCAAATTACTGATGTTCCTGAAGTTAGCAAAACAACTTAAGAATGGATCCTCATCGTGGTAAATCTCAGCTCTTTACAGGTTAGAATAAGACAGAGTGTTTCAGTTCCCTGCTGCTTGACGGTGTGTGTGGAGCGTCGGGCGTCTTACTCGGTCCCTTCACAGAGACTTTGAGCTCTCCACTGCCGGCTCCTTTGGTGTAAACTTTAAAATCTGCCACCTCCTTCACTCTCAGGCCTTTGGGCTGCAGACCGCGGCCCGACGCCCGGCAGGCGTTCGGGTTGCTCGCTGAAAAGAAACCAGAAAAACAAAAGGGCCTCAGGATGAAATAAACACTGAAGTGTCTAAATCTACCGATCTGATCGTCACTGACTGATCTCTGTGTTACAGTGAATGGCTGGAATCTGTCCCACATCAGCACACTCAAAGAAAATGCATATAAATACAGAATGGGTGACATATTTGTTTGAAAGACATTGTAAAAAAAAAAAAAAAAGGTTATGATTTAAATGACTGACTTTAACTTATTAAAGAGAATTGTAATGTTTGCTGATATGCAGACGACACAATTTTATATTTGTGACCTTAAGTTAAAAGCTCTTCGGAGTCACTGCCTGACTGATGAAACAAAACATCTTAAACGAGTTCACATAATCTCCATTTACTCTGCACCTTTTAATTTGGTCGATTATGTAACAAACTAAAAAAACAGAATGATCGCACGCACGCACACACACACACACACACACACACACACACACACACACACACACACACACACACACACACACACACACACACACACACACACACACACACACACACACACACACACACACACACACACACACACACACACACACACACATACACACACACAGAGTGTGTGTTAGTCAGCTGATCAGAAGCAGTTGGTTGAGGCTGAAAAGAGAAAAGCAGCAGAGGTTCAGAGTTGGAGCGTCGTCAGACCTTCAGAGGAAGCTCGGCGGCTCATGGGTGAAATGGCGACTGAGAGCAGGAGAGTTTGAGACATAAATTCCAGCATGAAAATGAAAGGCGAGGTGGAGGAAGAGGAGTTACTGAAGATGGTCAAGCAGAGGAGGAGTTCTGTGTTATCACCCTGAAACTTTTCGTTGTTTTTTAAAGGTCTGGTTATGCTCGGTTATTTGAGTTTAAGGTGATATGCAGTGGAAAATAGTATAAGTTCAGAAAATACAAAACAAAAAGTATTTCAACACCACTTTACTTTCTTTTTTTTTTAAGAAAGGTGTTTTTTTGTGTTTTCAGATATGTTTGGATTTGATTTTTTAAATAAAGTTGAACTTAACAGACTTCAGGAGGCCCCCTCTGGATAATAAGAAACTGATTTTATCATTAGTTGTACCAACACAATACAAAAAACAAAAAACAAAAAGCACAATTCAAGCATGTTTTGTAATGTTTTAATCAATATCTATCAATTTGGGTTATTTAGTGTATTTAAAACAATACATATATAATTGTTTTTTGATGATTTCGGTCTAAATTGTCAGTAAGCTCATGGTTCAGGGTTAGAAATTCCTGAAAACAGGAATAACGGAGTTCAAAACTCACATGAAAGCTTCTGTCGTTCAGACGCTTGCCAGCGTTACGGTAACATGAGAGGTTCAAGTCTGAAGAATTTAACATAACTGTCTTTTAAAGCAGCGATTTGCAACCAATGGAAACGAATCCAATGCATTTAATCTTGATAAAAATTAAAACGCTGAAGTTACTGGATTGAGAAGCAACTGATCATTTTGTTATTAATCTACCGGGAGACGAGTGGAGAGCTCCTTTAAGTTCTGTCAACAGCAGAAAGTACTGTACTGAGTATTCTAGTTAACAATGTCATATTCAAACTGCACCACGGTTTAATTCAGTGAATTGATAAAGGTCATATTTTTTGTGGATAATTTGGTTTTCTACTTCAGAATCCGTCCAGAGGGGGCGGTACGCCTCGCCCCCCGCTGCCTCAGAGGTTTAGAAAGAGAGATGAAGCTGCTGAGGAGGAAGCCGGCACATGCGATGAAGCTGGGGGACCCCGTCCCGGTGGAGCGAGGCGAGCGGGGGGAGAGGTTTTGAGCTGAGGAGGGAAGAAGGACCAGGCGAGCGCAGACAGGCAGGCTCCAGCCACCCCGACCCGGCCTGTACTAACTTGGTCGTCTGGGTTTGGGAGGAGTCGGAGGAGGGGCGGCTCTTCGGGTCCTGTCTGAGGGCGGACTTTGAACGGACTGGGGTAGGGTCTGCACCGGAGACCCGGCCGGAGGGGCGCTCGGCAAGGCTGGGGGAGGGAACAACAGTGGTCACAACGTTTTGTCCACAGACGCCGCCTCCAAAGCCCGCAGGGGGCAGAGCTGTTAAAAACCAGCCGGCGGTGGCGGGAGAAGACGGTCACGTCCCATCTCGGAGAAACACAACTGAGTGACAGAGCGTTGGGGGTCAAAGTCGTAGACGGAAACACGTCAAGCTAAAGCTGATCAGGTGGTTCATCAACAAGCTTTTGAAAACAGTCAAAACTTTTGACGAAGTGATTCAAGTATCCATTCTGTATCGAGACATGGAAGAACGAAATTCTCGACAGACAAAGTCAAAAGTCAAAGACAAGCTGGAGGGTTTATGAGTTCAGGTAGAGGTTAGATCTAAGGTCCCAGACGTGAGTCCTCGACATCTGAGACTCAAATCAAAATGATTTCTAAGTGAGTTATGATTTAAAGTCCCCAAACCACAACCAGTCCTGCTGGTCCAGATCAGACTCCACATGTAGACCACCTCTCGACCAGCCTCAATACCAGCTGACCCCTCTGGACCCCGAGTTCAGGTTTCACACAGTTTTAGTTCTTTAATGGGTCAGTGGAGGTCAAAGGTTAACCACACTCTGGTGAGGAGTCGGTGTTGATGGAGACGTCCAGGTTCAGCAGGAACACGAGTCGGACTCACCCTCGGAGATGTGGACGGTGAAAGGGCTTCTGGGGATCTGCTGCCCGGCAAAGGTCACGTAGACCACGTGCGCCCCCTCCAGGACGGGAACGTAAGTGCACCGAAACACGCTGTCGCCTTTGTTCTCCAGGACGATCTCCACCGTGTCGCGGCGTCCGTTCGAGTCCACAATGATGACACCCACGTCTCCGGCTCCAGCCCCTGGTGGTCAGATGGAGAACAGCAGGAAGTTAAAGAGATTCAACCACTTTAAATATGATCTCAAATAAACAGATCGCTCTTTTTTTCCCCTCATACTTGAGGATGAAAGAGTGAAAGATTGAAGACAGACAAGAAACAACAAAAAATCACAAAGAACATTTTTAGTGTGCAGTCAAACTACTTTCTTATCTATGAATATATGCAAAACATAGGAATATAAATACAAAAATTCTTCAAAAATAATAGCAATTTTATAATAAAAAAGAAACAACATTGAACTGTGAAATTATTAGAAGGGTAAAACATTTTTAAAAAATTGTTTTTAAAAACAATCCAGGGTGTGAGCTCCCTAGAGGACAAAGCGGTAACTGCAGTCTAAACTTTGTGATGCTTTATTTTAATTTCACTCTGAATATTACATTTTGTGGTCAAGAGAGAGAAAATGTGGAGGGTTTATTCTCTGGACAGCATCATTTTTTTCACATTTTTATCTTTTAAAAATGTTTTTTCTACCTAGAAAAAAACAAATTACTCTTCAAAGATAGTCTAATATTCTTGGCCAAAATTATGCAAGAATTATGAGCATATTGCACAGAAACCCACCGAAGCTCACTCAGATCTGTAGTACCACTTTGTTCCAGCAGGTGGTATGGTGAGTAATTCTGACTCTTTTCCTGCATTCAGTCCAACAATAGAAAAAGACTTTGATCTCCTAAGAGAATCGCTGATTCGAAAGAGTACATCAGGTTTTTCACTGCCATCTTTCTTTTTCCAGCTTTAATGACTTTCAGAGTTTCATTTTTCAAGTTACCTGCGATATAAATATCGAAGTATGTGGGCTTGTTGGCCAGGTTGCCAGTGGGCTGCAGTCCCGGCCCGCGGGCCTGAACCCGGCTGGAGTCTCCCATGGCTTTGGAAACGTTCACCATGAAGGGGCTTCGGTCGATGTCCTGGCCGGCAAACAGCACCTTCACCTGGAGGAGAAAAACCACAGACGCCGTCAGAGCAATTAAACTGGGACTGACCCTGACCTTGACCCTGACCCTTCACCATAAAGGCATTCAAAATGCTAATCCGTTAAAGACAAATAAGTTCAAATAAGTCTTTAAAAGTTGAATTTATTTCCTTAAAATGACAGAATGAACTCGATACCTCTGAGCGAAGGAAAAAGATTAACATTTAAACAAACATAATTTTTAAAGATCTAAACATGACAAACATATATGAATCAGTTTTGGGGGAAAAAATGAAATTGATGGATTTTTTTTCAGCTCTAAAAAAAGGTATTGCATCTTAAATAGTATCTGATTCATTTTTAATGTAACTAACAAAAGCAGGATTTCAACAAGTAAAATGAAATATTGAATAAAAGAAATAAACAATCCACATTCAAACATAATGAAATTAATTCAAACGACATGATATAAAGTAAATAATGCTTTTTTTAAAATTATCCAACTGATGAATTTAGTCAAAATTGAATAATTTTATAAATATTGTTTGATTAGGTATTTCTTAAAAAAACAAACAAACAACTAATTGAATAAATAAAAAAGCAAAGCAAAATTAGATTTATATATAAAATTAACAAAAAACATGTGATTTTAAAACATGTTTTAAAAGAGATGTTTGAAAATCCTGAATAAATGACATAAACAATGAAGCGGTCACCTTATGAAGACCCTCCACTTTGGGCAGGTAGACCACCGAGTAGGTTCGGTTCTTGTCGTTGTTTGGAATCACTCGAGCCTGAAAAGAGAAATAAACATTAAACTACGAGACGACATTGACAATGTTCAGTAAAACATCTACTGTTTGGTACGTCTGAGACGTTCATGGAACAACGGGACACTATTGGTTCTTCGCGGGACGCGTTTGAGGTCTACCGAACATCTGACTGAAAGTCTGAGAAGCGTTACCTCCTCCATGTGTCCCTCTGGGTCCTCCACGTAGACCAGGACCTCCCCGAGTCCGGCCTCCACCGTCTCCACCAGGAACTCTGCCGGCTTCAGGACCACGTTACCCCGGGGCTCGATTCCTGATGGACACATGCTTTTAAACGTCTTCCTTGTTTAAGGACCATCAGAGTACCGCATTAAGCCGCTATGTGCATGTCCAGAAGAAACGCTGTTTCACAAAGAAACTCTCAATGTTTCGTAAAATATATGAATTTATTGATAAGTAAACCTTTACATTTGCTGGTCATTCAAAGGAATTTAATGATTTCACATTCCTTTTATAATTTCAGGACCATATTGTCAGTGTAACAACAACCAATGTGTGAGATATTGATGTTTTGTTAAAAACGGTGTCATCAGCTAAGAATTGAATGCCGCAGACTCAGGCCCTGTTTGAGTCCCCTCACCTGGTCCGTAGGCTTTGGCCCTCTTGGGGTGCAGCGTCTTGGCCCTCAGCGGGGCGCCGGGCTTCAGCTTCGATTTGGGGAACTGCGACAGGTACGTCATGACCGAGTGCTCGTCCACGTTGGGGTCGACGATCTCCTCCGGGGCGATCACCTGGAGGCAGCGCGAGGAAACGCCGTCGGGAAGACTGAAACACCGGGGGGGTCATCGTGTGTCTGTGCGGAGAAGCCTCCACTAACCTGCGGCACTCCCAGCCAGTCGTCAGCCTGCTGCATGGCTTCCCGGGCGTTCTCCACCGGCTGACTCGGGTCCCAGGTTTCCCAGTCTGGACACAGACCTGAAGGAGGACCAGCGTTTGACAGATGTCTGAGAAATCCTCCCAACTCAACGTGTACTTGTTTTCTGTTCGGCTTGAAGTTACTGATTCAGCCGAATATGAAGGATTCAGATCTTTAAGTTGAGGTTTCCTCTGTTGGATTCCTGAGGGATCCGGGAGGTGCGGGACCTACCGGGGGCGCAGTTGTCCACCAGCGCTCCGAGCGCCTTGCCGTCCCTCCAGTCGCGGTGGAAGTTGGTGATGGGGAGCTGGGGCACCTTGTTCTGGATCCAGCCCAGCAGGCGCTGCTTGGGCGTCAGCTTCTTGGCGTCTTCGTCGTCTTCATCCTCCCACATGGGCATGGAGATGGAGTAATGGAGGATCAGGGTCCAGATCAGACCCAGGATCAGCTTCAGGTTCCCGTCCACGATGGCTTTGGAGTCTGTGGGAGCAAGAGCACAGACAGAATGAAAGATTCCACGTTCAACTTCAAATATACTTCAGTCAACAGACAATTATACAATTTTACATTGATGGGGGGTTGTTTAGGGGCAGATTGAGGGCAGTTTAGGAGCAGATTGAGGGCAGTTTAGGGCCAGATTGAGGGCAGTTTAGGAGCAGATTGAGGGCAGTTTAGGGCCAGATTGAGGGGCATTTTGGGGGCAGATTAAGGACAGTTTGGGGGCAGATTGAGGGCATTTTGGGGGCTGATTGAGGACAGTTTGG